>NC_061117.1:38774875-38998486 GCF_002878395.1 Capsicum annuum
TGCTTTTGCTCCTTTATTTCTCTAGTTTTTGGGGTTATGGTTTATGTATTATTGCTTGTTATTTAGCACTTATTTGGTATTCATTTTCGAGAACAATATTGTAACTCTCAATGATTATAGTGGAGGTTTTGGTCCCGTGATTTTTTTCTCTTCACATCGAAGGATTTTTCACATAAATTTGGTATCTTGTCTTGATTGATTTTATTCTTGTCTTATTGTACTTGTGTGGTTGATATATTTGTGGCATGTTCTTTGTTTTACTTTGGTTTATTTGTTTTCTCTTTGTTCAAATTGAAAGAGAAAGTTTAGACTTGAGTATTCTTCTGTTGCTACTCTATCGCATACTTTGATAGAGTCCTTGCCTTTCCCAACAAAGTGGTATCAGAGCGTTGGTTATTGTTAATTGTTGATTTGAATGATGGAGAAAAATGTATGTAAGATGGTGTGTTTGAATGGTAGTAATTATCATACTTGGAAAGGCAAGATGAAAGATCTTCTGTTTGTCAAAAAAATACATTTGCCTGTGTTTGTGTCTACTAAATCTCAGTCCATGACAGATTAGGATAAAAATTTGAGCACCTACAGGTTAGTGACTATATCAGACAATGAGTTGAAGATAATGTTAGAAACTACATGATGAATGAGACACATGCCAGATGTTTATGGGACAAGCTCAAGACACTTTATGCTTTGAAAATTAGCAATAACAAGTTATTCCTGCTTAAGGAGTTGATGAATATCAAGTATAAAGAGGGTAGTCCTTTTTTGATCATATAAATAATTTTCAGGGTATCCTTGACCAACTGCCCAAAATGGGTGTAAAGTTTGATGAAGAAATTCAGGGACCTTGGCTTCTTAATACTCTGCCAGACTCTTGGTAAACTCTTTGAGTTTCTTTGACTAACTCTGCTCTCGATGGTGTTGTAACTATGAAATATGCTAAGAGTGGTGTCTTATATGAAGAGATGAGAAGAAGACCTCAGGCCTCATCTTCTTCATCTTCACACTCTGATATTTTGGTTACTGAAGAGAGGGGGAGAAATAAGTTCAGAGGTCCGAATGATAGAGATAAACATAGAAGCAAGTCGAAGTCCAAATTCAAAAATGCTACATATGACTATTGCAAAAATAAAGGTCATATTATAAAATATTATTACAATCATAACAGATATATAAGACGATGAAAGAAATAAGGAAATAATGAAAATCTTATTGTTATTGTTGCTAATGATGATCTTTTTTTTGCTTGTGGTGAGAATGTCATTAATCTTGTTCGTGATGAGTTTGGATGGTTTGTGGATTTTGCTGCTACTTCTCATGTTACGCAAAAAAAGAAATTATTTTCTTCTTATACTCTAGCTAATTTTGGAATGTTAAAAATGGACAATACTGATGATGTTAAAGTATTCGGTGTTGACACTATTTGTTTGGAAATTAAAAATGGTTCGAGATTAGTTCTCAACAATGTCAAGCATGCTCCAGATGTTTGCTTGAATCTAATTTCTATAGGGAACCTTGATAATGAGGGTTATGTTAACACCCTAGGTGCTGGCCAGTGAAAGCTTACAATAGGTTTGATGGTTGTGGCTCAAGGTAACAAGTTATCTAACTTGTACATATTTTAGGGATCCACTTCTAGAGGCTCAGTAAACTTGGTAGAGATTGACACTTTATCAGAGTTATGGCATAGAAGGTTGAGTCATATGAGTCAGAAGCGGATTGATATTTTGGCTTAGAAATTTTTTTCTAGAGTCAAACAAGCAAAGTTGAAGAAGTGTGTTCATTGCTTAGTCGATAAAAAGAAAAAAGTTTCTTTTCAGAGTCATTCGCCTTCAAAAAAGCTTGATTTGCTGGAGTTGGTACATTTTGATTTATGTGGTCCTTTTAAAGTAAGATTTCACGATGGTGGTCCTTTTAAAGTAAGATTTCACGGTGGTGCACTTTACTGAAGACCCTTAAAATTTTGATAATTTTATTTTTGATCTTCCTGTGTCCGAAACATCATTTTTTCACTTGAATTATGCTTTGGTATGTTAATAGGGTCTTTCAGAAGAGTTTTAAAATTATCGAAAGGGGTTCGGGGTCATTTCAAAAATTCGAGGCAATAATCCTCCACACTATCGTCGTGTCACGGAGGCTACCCTCTATGATATTAGCATGGCACGAAGGATAGTCTCCGCAATATTGGCGTGCCATGCCAAGGCCAAATTTTCGTGCAAAATTTGTTTTTATTCATTTGGGGTGAGGGGATTTTGGGTCTTTTCACTCTTGTATGACCTTTAACTATAAAAGTGACACTTTTTCATCAATTTTAAGAGATCAAAATCCTCTGTTCTCTCTCAAAAAATCAAAACCAAAGAAAGCTTCAGGATTTCACCATGGATTCATCATTCGGGCTCCAAAATCCAAATTTTGTTAAAAATTTTGTGTTTTTAAGGCATGTATATCTTTCCTAAATTTATTTTATGTAAAAACACATGTTTAATTAATAATCATATGAATTTAATTATTTGATTTTGAAATTGGGTTGAGGGCTTCTGGATGTTATTTGATTAAATTGCTTTTCTCATGGTTTTTATGGATTATTCATGCTTTGAACTGATGGTTTTTGAACTAATTAGGTGCATGGTTATGAGAATTTTAATAGGGGGTCGTGGATTCCACTAAATAAATTTGATAAATTATGTAGGTTATGGATTCCCCCAGGAAAATGGATTTTGATATTGGAATTGGTAATAACTTCAACCCGCCTTATGAAATTGGGTTTGAAACATGGATACATGCATATTAAAACCAATTTTGAAACCTTGCATTGTATAAAAGGTTAATAAAATATGCTTTAGTTTTAAATTGGACCTTATGGGTCGTGGATTCTCCCAAGTTAATGGATAATTAAATCTTAGGGGTTGTAGATTCCCCCGATCTGATGGATGATTAAAATGACATAATGATATTAGCTAGCAATCGTAATAGGTATAATGAAACCAATAATATATACCTAAATGGATTATTCTTGGTTTAATGAATAGGAATGTGTAAATATTTTTTAATTGGGATTAAAGAGGGTTGTGTAGCTCTCCGTAAAGGTGAAAGTCCCGAGGGACTGATGCTAGAAACCCATATTTACTAGCATGGGGTGATGAAATACCCTGGGTTTTGATCCTTAGAATTTTCCTGAGTTTTTGGTCTTCTGGACATCATAAGACTAGGGGGTACTAGTCATATGACAGGGTACGGTTTGGTGGTTCTTGGTCGTATAATAACCAATGTAGGTTGGTTGGTTTCTGTCTTAGGTATGAATGGATCATACTAATCATATGTTAGGGTACTAGTAGTATGATGCCAATCGTATGTTGCCCTATGTCTATCCTAGAGGAGTCTATTTTGCCTAAGGTACGAATTTAGGGTACTAGTCATATAGTTGGGTATGAATTGGCCTTAGTGGTCGTATGTTGGACTATGTTGAGGTCCAAAGAGAAGCCTAGGGTACGAGATAAGGGTACCACTCATACCCTAGGGTACAGTTTGGGGGGTGGGGGTAGTCGTACCCTCCTGCAGGAGTTTTATATAGTTTAAGTGAGCAGTAATCTGGATATTTTCCCTTTTAACCTTATAAGTCCCTATGAATTATAACACTCTTGGGACATCATTTACCCTATTATTCTAAACTTAAACACTTGAAAACTCTCTCAAGTTTCTTGGGTCAAAGAAGGCTAGGTTTTCTTCAATAAGATCAATTTGGGGCTTATAAGATTGGTTTATCTCAATTATCTTCGTAATCTAAGGCATGTTACTCCTCCCTCATAGTTAGTTCTAGCTAAAGGCATGTTTTATGTATGATTTTCATGGCATAATTGTGGTATGGTTTTGGATTTTGAATATATGTTGGGTTTTTTTTTAATTATAAATGGTTTAGTTATGGTTTTCCCATATTTTAATTATAGTTTTTATGTTTTAATAATGGTTTGAACATGTGGTTGCATGGGAATGGTTAATTGGTACTTGGTATTGGTTTTGAAAATTATATCCCCTCAACATGTTTGATAAAATGCCTATGAGAATATTTTTACTATATTGTTGAACTTTTATGGAAAAGTTTGCATGATATAAAGTGGTAATGGAACCCTAACTGGTTTGGATGGTCTTTAATGGTTAAATAGTAAGGTCTTGGTGGTCATGGTTATGGATTAATTGAATACACTTATGGGGTTTATGGGAATCCCCCAAGAAAACTTAATAGTGTTCATCTTGTGGGGTATATGGGAATCCCCCAAGCAACTTAATAATGTAATGTATGGGTGCATGGCAATCCCTTCATTAAAGAGGATGGCTAATGACATTGGTTGCAATCTATGATCGGTATGACGATACCACTATTTATAGCCTTGGTTAATAATAAATAAAATTGGTAGTTTAGTTATGTACTAATGGTTTTAATTAGGCAATAAGGGCGAGCTGTGATAGTTAACTATGAAGGTGTGAGTCCAACGGATGGACACTGAAAAGTCATATTTGCTGACATAAGGATTGGTCAAGGCGACCATATATAATACCCATGGGGGTACAGGAATCCCCTAAGTTACACTTGTATATATGTATCATGGAGAGCAAAGGATACACGGGAATCCCCTACTCCTATGGTATATCCGGTTCATGTGGCTATACGCATCGGGGCCCGTTCAGGGGGTAACACTAGACCCATATAGGTCGTGGGTGGTTCTTTAACGGTTAAGCTACATATACCCAAGTTAATAGTTTTAAAGGCATACTAACTAGGTTTCCTCTCCCGGCATGTCTATGTATATATATATATGTATGTGTAGTTGCATATGGATATGGTTATTTACTTGGTTTTAATCATGAGTGTATGCTAGTTTTCACCTGCTAACTCATTTTTGTGCGTTGTATCCCCATGCAATGTAGGAACTAGCCATTCTACTCCTCTTGCTCAGTGATCGAATTTGGGATCAGCTTGTATTGGGTTGAAGTGGTGAGCTTCCGTATTATGGAAGGCTCAATTTCATGTCATGGATGTCCTTACATACTTTGGTCATTATATAGACTATGGTTTTGGCTATCGTCGGGGGCATATCCCCATCGTATGTTATTTTACTTTCGATTAGAGGCTTTGTGGGACTACTATGGTTTAGAATGGGTAGTGTCAGCAATGGTCTCAGCATTGGTATTGATATTGGTATTAGGACTGCTACCGTATGACTTTATTTTCTTTATGATTGCTCCATTTTGTTTTGGATTATATATATAAACTCATTGGGTTATTGGCTTGATTTAGTTGGTTATTGGACGAACTGACTTGGTTGGGTTGGTTTAGGAAATAGACTTACCCCAAAGTCCGTATATCTACAAATACGTTATCTTGTTATATGTTTAAAGTTCATCTGACTGAGGGTATATTTTTGGAGGTTGGGTTGTGTATCGGGGGTGGTCCCCGATCCTGGTTGGATTTGGGATACCCATCATGACAAGGCCCTGATTCAGGTCCTGTCAAGTTGGTATCAGAGCTTTAGGTTTATGGTTAATTGGGAGTCTACAAAGTTGTGTCGAGTAGAGTCTTATTTAAAGGTGTGTAGTGCGCCATACTCATAAGACAGAGGCTATAAGGCGTTTAGGAATATTTCTCTTTCTTTTGTTCTATTTTTAAGATTGGAGTCTAAGTCCTGGAATCTTCTCTAATCCCTATTTGTTTGCTTTTCAGATCATACCTCAATGATCTGATACGTGCGAAAACTTCTCTGTCCCATCAGGATATGATGTTGATGGGACACACTCTATCTATGAGATCCATACTCCGTCTAGGGGTACAGTCCTTGATCGTCCTGGAGTTTCACTAGTAACCTCTAGTCCTTCTCAGGATGACGTGACAAATGTGGAGTTTTGTCAGTCGATTCATATGATTACTCAATTGGTAGCTTCTCAAACTGAGCATGGTGCATCTGCTATTCCATCTTCTGAGGTCATAAAGGTTGGCCAGTTTTTGATGATGAGCCCTCCAACTTTTACTGGTGTTAAGGTAGATAAGAATCTTCAGGGTTTCCTGGAAAAGATGTAAAAGATATTCATGATTATACATACCATAAATGAGGAAGGAGTGGAGTTTGCTTCCTACCAGCTAAAGGATGTGGCATACCAATGGTACAAGGAATGGGATATAACAAGGGGTAAAGTTGATGAGTCATCATTATGGCAGATTTTTTCTAATGTATTTCTGGACCGCTTCTTTCATCAGGAGTTGAGAGAATTAAATCAGAGGAATTTTTTAATCTGAAATAAGGAAAGATGTCGGTCAAGGAGTATGCCTTGAAGTTTCATGAGTTGTCTCGGTATGCTTTGTAGATGGTGTTTGATATGAGGGCCCGAATAAAGAAGTTCACTTTAGGACTATCTCGTGAGTTGATACTTGAAAGCAAGTCTACTTTGCTGATCAAGGACATAGATATCTTTAGGTTGGTTGTTCATATACAACAGGTGGAGGTGGAAAAGAGAAAGGAGGTTCAGATAGGGAAAATACAGGGAAAAAGTTTAGGTTTTCTAAGCAAGGTGGTGGGAAACAATAAAGTGGTAGAAATGATGGTAAGTGGCCAAAGAAGAAGTAGAAGAGTTTTGGTTCTTTCTCCACAACTAGTAATCCTTACCCGAATCCTTCGGGAGACAGGCGTCAGTTGGGTTGTGATAATTTTTGGGCACAAGGTGCCCAATCTCAGGCTAGTGAGGCTCAGTCGGCTTTATTATGTCCTCTTTATAGGTTTTGTGGTAATTTACATTGGGGTTTCTGTGATGAAGGGAGGGACAGGTGCTTCAAATGTGTTCAGCCAAGCCATATTCTTTGAAACTGTCCAGTTGGTAAGGCCGCTTCAGGAGCAAATAAGGTTTCGATTGCTTCGTCTTTGGCTCTAGAACCAAATGGTGCACTATCTAGTTCCGACACTGGTCGGAACCGACTTTATGCTCTCATTACCCGATAGGAGTTCGAGACGTCACCTGAAGTCGTGACTGGTATGTTGCAACTCTTTTCTAGCGATGTATATTATTTACTTGATCTGGGGTTCACTCTGTCTTATGTGACCCCCTTTGTGGTTGTGCATTTTGGTGTTGTTCCGGAGTGTGTTTCAGATCCTTTTTCTATTTCTATCCCGATAGGTGACTCTGTGATTGCTAAAAGAGTTTATAGGGGGTATGTGGTATCTATAGGTAGTAAGGCGACTTTGGTGGATTTGTATGATCTAGATATGATGGATTTTGATGTTTTTCTGGGGATGGATTAGTTACAGTTGTGCTATGCGTCATTAGACCATTGGACTCGAAAGGTTGCCTTTAAGTTCCTTGGTGAACCAGTTATCGATTGAAAGGGTTGTAATGCCCCGGGAGTACACCCTGGATGCCATACGATGCTTATGATCACAAGTGACCACAAGCTAACCTATGAGCTGGTACCTGTTGTGAGCACTGAATAATATACTCCCCCCATTTAAAAAAGAATGACCAACTTTCCTTTTTAGTCCGTTTAAAAAAGAATGACTCCTTTCTTTTCTGGCAATACTTTAATTTCAACTTTCCATATGGCACGTTTAGGACCAAAAGATTAAAGAGCATTTTAATACATTTGACACAACTTTAATTTAAGGCCATAATATTCAATAATCTTCTTTATTTTTTTAAACTTTGTGCCAAGTCAAAGTAGGTCATTCTTTTTTAAATGGAGGGAGTAATAAAATAACATATGTGGATTATCTGAATATGCCATAAGGTTTTAAGTACTAAAACTTATCTGAATCATAAATCTGGAAACAACTGCCGGAAAACAACTGTCTGAAGCTGATAAAATAATGACAAACTGACTGACTGTCTGAAGTGTGTGAAAGCCTCTAAAACTGACTGAATAAGAGTTGATGGGACAGGCCCCAACTAACTACTAAACTGAAAGAATGGAAATAAATATAGTTTGTCTTCAAAATATAAAGACTAACCACGACTGCTATTTAAGATGTGCTAGGAAGTCTAAGTGTGGTCGGGAACTTGAGCGTCCGAACCTATGATATGAGACATCATAGGAAAAAAAATAAGTATGTGGTTAGTACTTTGAATGTACTGGTATGCTAAATGGGGTTAGGCTGATATGCATGGGTTCATGTACATGAATAATAATTGACTGAGTAGTATGAGATAACTGAAAAGCTGATATGAATGCTTGAATACTGTAAAATCTGAGAATGCATGACCAAGCATATAACATAATTATGAAAATAGCCTGTAAACTAAAATACTAAAATCTGATAACTGAATAAGTTATAACTGTATGCTATGGTCAATGCAAGCCTAAACTGAAGTATACTGAATACTGAACTGAGACTATAGGAGCTATCATCTAACCGACATGCCCCAATATGAGTAAATTAGGGTCTAACCTGTGACCCAGTTGGAAGGGTGTCCATACCATGCCACGGGTACTAACACTGGCTGCGTGGATCCACTAAAGTGTTGTCCCAAAGGACTAAGGGTTACCCTCAACTGGCAGGTACCCTTATAAGATCAATCCTTAGCTAGCAGGTTAACATCTCAATCTATGCTGGCTACGTAGTTATGGAATGTAGGGACTGGTACTATAGGTGACACCATCAACTGGTAGGTGAGCCCCTATCCCCGGGTTCACTCGGTTCTAAATCCTCCTCCCAACTGAACTGACTCTAATCAATTGGACTGAACTGAGCTTACTGACATGATATATTGACTGAAGATAATACTCTAATAGATTCAAAACTCTTCTGAATATACTTAAACTAAATAAACAGCTAAGTTTTTGGGTATTCATAACCCCAGGACTCGATATCAATGATAGCAAGATCATACTAACACTTTAAGGATATGATGTGTAAACTTTTATTCAAAAATCATTATTTGAGGCATTTCATCAAACACTTGCAATACATGGCTTAAACATGGAAATAGTTTTATTTTAAAGCAACTAGTAGTAGCATGATTTTGATACTAAATCCCCAAAATAAGGCTTAAATCAGCGAACAACACCATTCAAAACATGTAGGGTTTAATAACAACAACAATTTTATGGAAACATGATATAGAATCAAAATTCATAGGGATTCATAGTTAAAATCACAATAGCTTGTATAATTCATAACTTTGAATTTGAAATTGGGTTCTTGAACTCTGTGGGTGCAATGGGCCATGGATGAACATTTAAAGCTTTGATCTTTAAAAAGAATTAACTCTTCTTGAACGCTCTTGGATTGGAAACCTTAAATTCTTGATTATGTTGTAGAGAGTGTGATGGAGTCTTGAAATTATTGGGAAGTTAATTTAAGAAGAAACCCTAATCTTATTCTTGGGAATAAAGAGGGCTAAGAGCTTTTGAAATTGATTCACACTAGATAAGTATGTGTTTTTGGTAATTTATGTCATGGGGGTAAGGTTTGGGGTGAGAAAAGGACCAAAATACCCCTACAAAACTAAATCATAATTGCTGATATTTTCAATTGATAACTTGGGTTGATAAGTCGTCACTTAGGTGACGGTTTATTACCTCAAGTCGTCACTTTTGATGGATTTTGGGCCCTTGCTGGTCATGGGTGATGACTTGGTCTGATAAGTTGTCACTTAGGTAACGACTTATCACCCCAAGTCGTCACTTAGAAGCTGAAGTTGATGGTTTCTGCTTATGGCTAATGACTTGGGATGATAAGTCGTCACTTAGTTGATGGATTATCAACTCAGGTCGTCACTTAGTTGACAAATGAACATTCTTAAGTAAAATGAGTATAACTTTTCATTCTAATATCAGATTAAGGTGAAATCATTTGTGTTGGAAAGAAAATTCAAATATATTTGATTTTCTATAAGGTAGGACACGTAACTCATTATGTATAAGGAGTAATGGATATTTAAAGTGACTCAAGCTGAATCATTCACTAAAACTTAATCAATAGAAGTGTTCTCAACTCGTCTTTGAGTTTGGAGATTTTTATGACCTCGACTAATATAAAAGGACATTTTCAGACTATAGAATTGATCATCACACATATATAGACATAAAATCATTGGGTTCCAGTCTGCATAGTTCATTACAACAGTTTGAATTCTAGCCCAAAAATGTGGGGTGTTACAATATCTCCTCCTTAGGAACATTCGTCCTTGAAAGAGGCTGGTTAAGCTAAGAACACTGATGAATTTAGGTTACATGCTGAATATACATGCTTAAAACATGATTACATAACTGAGTCTGAAACATAACACATGCCTGATCTGGTTCGTGAATGCATGGAATGACATGAAGATGATATAGTTGGAACTAAGAATGGAAAAAAAAAGTTGTTACCTTAAATTGAGTCTGAGTTTGCGGAGAAAAGATGAGGTACTTGGTTTGCATATCAGCTTCTTCTTCCCAAGGGGATCCCTCAACGGACTGGTTCTACTAAAGAACTTTGACCAAGGGAACTTTTTTGGTCCTTAGTCTACGAATCTGGCAATCAAGGATCTAGACTGGGATTTCCTTGTAAGAAAGGTTGTTATGAACATCTATGCTTTCTAAAGGAACAACTAAAACATGGTCACCAATATACTTTTTTAACAAAGGCACGCGGAACACTGGGTGAACTGATGCCAAATCTGCTGGCAACTCAAGCTTGTAAGCCACCTTTCTGAAGCAGGTTAGAATTCTGTAAGGGCAAACATATCGGGGACTGAGCTTTCCCTTCTTACCAAACCTCTTTACTCCCTTTATGGGAGATATCTTCAGATATATAAAATCACCAATCTCAAATTCGAGATCTTTTATCCTCATATCTGCATAAGATTTCTATAGGCTTTGGGCTGCCTTAAGCCTCTCTTTGATCAACTATATTTCTCCAATGCATCATATACTAACTCATGCCCTATCAAAGTAGTCTCACCTTTCTCAAACCAACCAATTGGAGATCTATATCTCCTCCCATATAGAGCCTCAAATGGAGCCATCTGGATACTGGAATGATAGCTATTGTTGTAAGCAAACTCAATAAATGGCAAATGATCATCCTAACTACCCTTAAAATCAATAACACACACTCTCAATATGTACTCCAGGGTCTGAATGGTCCTCTCTGCTTGACCATCTGTCTGAGTGTGAAAGGTTGTACTTAGATGAACTTGGGTACTAAGACCCTTCTGAAAAGCCTTCCAAAAATGAGAGGTAAACTGAGTATCTCTATTTGAAATGATGGACAGCGGGACTCCGTGCAACTTAACTAGCTCTCTAAGGTAGAGCTTAGCATAGTCCTCAGTTGAATAAGAAGTACGGACTGGTAAGAAATGGGCTGATTTGGTCATCCTTTCCGCAATGACTCAAATTGAATCATGCTAACGATGAGTAAAAGGCAAACCCATCACAAAGTCTATGTTCATTTCCTCCCACTTACAAGTTGGAATACTGAACTCCTACATAGAACCACTAGGCTTTTGGTGCTCAACTTTAACCTGCTGACAATTAGACCGCTTAGTTACAAACTCTGCAATATCTTTCTTCATACCATTTCACCAATAGATTTCCTGCAAATCGCAGTACATCTTAGTAGCCCTTGGGTAAATAGAGTAACATGCACCATGTGCTTTTGTAAGAATTTGCTATCTTAACTCATCTACACACGGTACAAACACAGTTTATCCTGGCAATGGAACACACTATCTCCCCCTTGGGAGAAAACCTCTACTTTCTGATCTCTGACTGACTCTTTCAACTTCACTAGACTAGATCCCTATCTTGCTTTTCTTTCACTTCGGCAACCAAAGAAGGTACCGAACTATTTTGCACCCATACAATACCCTCGGCTGAATCAACCAAACGAACACCTAATCTAGCAAGCTGATGAAATTCCCTAACTAACTGTTTCTTATAATCCTTCATATGAGAAGCACTACCCATAGAGAATCTACTGAGGGCATCTGCCACTACATTGGCCTTGCCCAGATAATACAGAACACTCATGTCATAATCTTTCAATAATTCTAACCATCTCCTCTGATGCAAATTCAAATCCTTCTGCGAAAACACATACTGCAAGCTTTTGTGATCCGTGAACACATCAACATGCACCCTATACAAATAGTACCTCTACTTTTTAAGTCAAACATAATGGCTACAAGTTCTAGATCATGGGTAGGGTAATTCCTTTTATGAGGCTTAAGTTGTCTAGAGAAACAGGCTATGACCTAACTTTTTTGCATCAAAACACATCCCAAACCAACTATGGAGGCATCACAGCACACAACAAACCCATATGAACCCTCCGACAAAGTCAAAAATGGGATGGAGGTGAGTCAAGTCTACAACTCCTGAAAACTCTTCTTATAGGAATCTGACCACTGAAACTTGAATTTCTTCTGAGTCAATCTGGACATGAGGGATGCAATAGATGAAATCCCTTTAAGAAACCATCTATAATAGTTATCCAAACCCAAAAAACTCCTGATATCTGATGGAGAAATGGGTCTGGTCTAGTTTCTAACTACCTCAATCTTTTGAGAGTCAACTCTAATGCCATCACCAAAAATAATATGGCTAAGAAAAGCTATCGATCTCAGCCAAAATTCACATTTACTAAATTTGGTAAAAAATTAACGGGCTCTAAGAGTCTGCAATACTATTCTGTAGTGGTCTGCATGATACTTTTCATTATGGTAATAGACAAGGATGTCATCTATGAAGACTATGATGAGCATGTCCAAGTAATAATTGAAAACTCTATTAATTAAGTCCATGAAAGATACTGGGGCATTTGTAAGACCGAAAGACATGACAAAAAATTCAAAGTGACCATACCAAGTTCTGAAAGCTTTTTTTGGAATGTCACATTCTCTGACTCTAAGTTGATGATAGACGGATCTGAGGTCTATCTTAGAGAAATAACTGGCACCCTAAAGTTGGTCAAATAAGTCATCGATTCTGGGAAGTGGGTACTTATTCTTGATTGTGACTTTGTTCAGTTGATCGTAATCAATGCACATTCTAAGAGAACCATCTTTCTTTCGCACGAAAAGGACTGGAACACCCCATGGGGAAATGCTGGGCCTAATGAATCCCTTATCTAGTAGATCTTTCAACTGTTCCTTTAGTTCATTGTATTCAGCTGGATCAATTCTGCATGGTGGAATAGAGATGGGCTAGTATTTAAGAGAAGGTCTATCCCAAAATCGATTTCCTTTTTGGGAGGAAATCCAGGAAGGTCTTCAGGGAACACGTTAGGAAATTTCCTCACTATTGAAATTGACTCAAGAGTAGGATTCTCAAAATTAGAGTCCTTAACTCGAACAAGATGGTAGACACACCCCTTGGATATCATCTTTCTCGCTCTAAGGTACGAAACAAGTTAACCCTTAAGTGTTGAAGTACTACTCCTTTATTCTAGGACTAGTTTATTAGGGAACTAAAAATGAACAACTCTATTTTTACAATCAACTAAAGCATATCATGAGTGAAGCCAATCCATACCGCGAATGATGTAAAAATTCATCATCGCTAACTCCACAAGATCAACTGAAGTGACTTTCTAGGATATTATGACTGGACAGTTCCTGTATACCTACCTAGCTATAATAGAGATACCTGCTGGGGTAGAAACTAAAAAGGGTTCTACTAAAGTCTCAGGACTAACACCAAAATCAACAATTATGTAAGGGGTTACAAAAGAAAGAGAAGCTCTGAGATCTAAAAAGCATAAACATATAAATAAAAGACCTGCAACATACCAGTAACCACATCAGGAGAATTTTATTAATCCTTTCAGGACTGAAGTGCATATAATTTGTTTGGGCGCTGACCAATGGTGGCACTGAAAGCGACACCCTGCTGAGTCGGGCGACCGAATGGAACTGGGGGACGATTGGACTGACCCTGCTGACCACTCTTTGGACAATCCCTGACTCGGTGTCCTAGCTTGCCATACCCAAAAAATACATCACTAATGGCTCTACAAACACCCTGATGGTTTCTCCCATATTTCTAAAAAGAGGATTCGTCTGAGCGTTGTTCATACTACCCTATGACTTAGATCCTGGCGCTCTATCCCCATTATCATTCTTGAATTTGGGAACTGGTGCACTAGATAAAGAGGGAGCTAGGACTGAATATTTCTGACAAAATTGAGGATAACTACCACCTTCTGACTTTGGCTGAGTATAATTAAAGTTACCTATTCTAGCCCTCTTATTCTTCCTCTCTTTTTCCTAAGTCTTTTCCTTCTCAATATACTATGCATGGACTATCATCCTAGACAAGTCCATCTCCTTAATCAAAATTACGGTCCTATACTCCTTGACCACACTGTTAGATACACCAGATACGAACTTGCTCATCCTAGACCTGTTATCAGCCACCATATGAGGAGCATACCTAGCTAGATGAGTAAACTTGAGGGAATACTCTTTCACACTCATGTTGACCTATTTCAAATTAATGAATTCTAACAACTTAGCTTTCCTCAGCTCCAATCAAAAGAATCTCTCTAAGAAGGCGGTAGTAAACTCCTCCCACTCTATAGGCCTTATATTTATTCCTTTATCACCTTTCCACTGCTTAAACTAGGTATGAGCTATATCCTACTAATGGTAAGAAGCCAATTCAACACTCTCACTAGAAGTCACACCAATAATGTTTGTTACCATCTGCACCATGTTGAGGAATTCCTGTGGATTCTCTTCATACTTAGATCCTGAAAATAAAGGAGGGTTCAGTCGGGTGAAGTCCCAAATCTTAACTGCGGTAGTATTGGCTACTGGGTTGGCTAGAATAGTAGTTGGAGAGTGTTCTGAGCTACTACTGAGTGAGCCAGAGTAATGAATGTGGCTCTGAACTTGGTGCGCAAAACATGCTCATTCGGGGAATCTTCCTGAATGGGCAGAGGTGCTGGCTGGTTTCCATTTCTTCTTCGGTTAGTCTTTCTTGGAGGCATGTTCTGTAATAGAAGAAAGATTGAATTATACAAGGAATTTAACTTGAGCTCATGCTCATTTGCATGACATGAATACTAAAAGAAGGGAAACTTTTCCTAAATATCTTGTAGCTTATTATCTATAAGTGTGGTGCGGTTTATACCTATGCATAAGACTCTACTTAACACAGCTTTCAGACTCCCTAGGACATCTTAAAGCCTTAAGCTCTAATACCAAGTTTTGTAATGCCCCGGGAGTACACCCTAGACGTTACACAATGCTTACGGTCACAAATGGCAACAAACTAACCCATGAGTTGATACCTACTATGAGCACTGAATAATAATAATAAAACAATATGCGTGGAATATCTGAATATGCCATAAGGTTTTAAGTACTAAAAAATTTATGAATTATAAATTTGTAAACAACTGTCTGAAACTAATAAAATAATGACAAACTGACTGACTGAAATTTTTGAAAGCCTCTAATATTGACTGAATAAGAGTTGATAGGACAAGCCCCAACTAACTACTAAAATGAAAGTATGAAAATAAATATAGTCTATCCTCGAAATATGAGGACTTACTATGAATGCTACTGTACATGTTCTGGGATGTCTAAGTGTGGTCGAGAACCTGAGTGTCCGAACCTATGATATGAGACATCATAGCACAAGAAACGAGTATACGGTCAGTACTTTAAATGTACTGGTATGCTAAATGGAGTTAGGGTGATATACATGGGTTCATGTACATGAATAATAATTGACTGAATAACATAATATAGCTAAATCACTGATATGAATCTGTAAATGCTGTAAAATCTGAGAATGCATGATCAAGTATATAACATAATTATAAAAATAGTCTATAAACTGAAATTATGAAATCTGATAACTGAATAACTTATAACTCTATGCTATGGTCAATGCAAGCCTAAACTGAAGTATACTAAATACTAAACTGAGACTGTGCAAGCTATCATCTAACCAATATGCCCCAATATAACCAAATTGAGGTCCAACCTATGACCCCAGTTGGAAGGGTGTCAGTACCATGCCACAGGTACTAACACTGGCTACGTGGATCCACTAAAGTGTTATCCTGAAGGACTAAGGGTTACCCTCAATTGGCAGGTACCTTATGAAATCAACCCTTAACTGGCAGGTTAACATCTCAAACTACACTGGCTACATAGTTATGGAACACAGGGACTGCTACTAGAGGTCACACCATCAACTGACAGGTGAGCCCCCATTCCTGGGTTCGCTCGGTGCTAAATCCTACTCCTAACTGAATTAACTCTAATCACTGGACTGAACTAAGCTTACTGACATGATGTACTAATTGAACTAATACTACTCTAATAGATTTGAAACTCTTCTGAAATTATTTAAACTAAGTAAACCACTAAGTTTTTGGATATTCCTAACCCCTAGGACTCGATATCAATTATAGCTAGATCATACTAACACTATAAGGACATGATTTGTAAACTTTTATTCAAAACTCATTCTTTGAGGCATTTCATAAAACACTTGCAATGCATGGCTTAAACATGTGAATAGTTTTATTTTAAAGCAACTAGTAGTAGCATGATTTTGATACTAAATCCCCAAAATAAGGCTTAAATCAACGAACAATATCATTCAAAAATATTTAGGGTTTAATAACAACAATAATTTCATGAAAACATGATATAGAATTAAAATTCATGGGGATTCATAGTTAAAATCACAATAGCTTGTATAATTCATAACTTTGAATTTGAAATTGGGTTCTTGAAATCTATGGGTGAAAAGGGCCATGGATGAACATTTAACATACCTTAAAGCTTTGATCTTGAATGATAATTAACTCTTCTTGAACGCTCTTGGATTGGGAACCTTGAATTCTTGATTATCTTGTAGAGAGTATGATGGAGTCTTGAAGTTATTGGGAGATTACTTTAAGAAGAAACTCTAATCTTGTTCTTGGGAATAAAGAGGGTTAAGAGCTTCTGAAACTAATTCACACTAGCTAAGTATGTGTTTTTGGTGATTTGTGTCGTGGGGGGTAAGGTTTGGGGTGAGGAAAATACCAAAATATCCCTAAAAAACCAAATCGTAATTGCTGAGATTTTTAGTTAATGACTTGGGTTGATAAGTCGTCACTTAGGTGATGGATTATCACCTCAAGTCATCACTTTTGATGGATTTTGGGCCCTTGCTGGTCTTGGGTGATGACTTAGTCTGATAAGTCATCACTTAGGTGACGACTTATCACCCCAAGTCATCATTTAGAAGCTTAAGTTGATGGTTTTTTCTTAAGGCTAATGACTTAGTCTGATAAGTCATCACTTAGTTGACGGCTTATCAACTTAGGTCGTCACTTAGTTGACAGACAAACATGCTTAAGTAAAATGAGTATAACTTTTTGTTTTGATACCGGATTAAGGTGAAACCAACTGTGTTGGACAGAAGATTCAAAGATATTTCATTTAATATAAGGTAGTACTTGTAACTCATTATGTATAAGTAGTAATGGTTATTTAAAGTTGACCCAAGCTGAATTATTCACTAAAACTTAATCAATAGAAGTGTTCTCAACTCGTCTTTGAGTTTGGAGATTTTTTTGACCTTGAATGATATAAAAGGACATTTTTACACTCTATAATTCATCATCACACATATATAGATATAAATCATTGAGTTCTGGTTTGCATTCTTCATAACAACAGTTTAAATTCTAGCTCAAAAATATAGGGTGTTACAAGGGTGGTTCCTTAGCTCCTAAGGGGAAGTATATATCATATCATAGAGCTCGGAGATTAATATACAAGTGGTGTCTCTATCATTTGGTCTAGGTTAAAGATTCTAAATCGAAGGGTTATTTTTCCCATTTAATTTTGGTGATGAATAAGTTTATTGAGATCTTTCCTAATCACCTTCCTGGTGTCCTCCATATAGGGAGATTGAAATTAGGATTGATCTTGTCCTAAACACTCATCCAATTTTTATTCCTTCTTATAGAATAGCTCCGTCGGAGTTTAAAGAGCTTAAGGAGCAGTTAAAGGATATTTTGGATAAGGGTTTCATCTGTCTTAGTGTGTCCCTATAGGGTGGACCAATGTTATTTGCACATAAGAAGGATGATTCCCTTTGAATTTTTATTGACTACTGGTAGTTGAATAAGGTGATGTTTAAGAACAAGTATCCTCTCCCAAGGATAAATGACTTATTTGATTTGTTACAGGGTGCTAAATTCTTTTCTAAGATTGACCATCGATCTGGTTATCATCAGCTTAAGATTAGGGAGGTGGATATCCCTAAGATAGATTTTCCTACTTGGTATAGATACTTTGAGTTCTTGGTAATATTTTTTGGTTTGATCAATGCTTCTGTGACATTTATGGATTTGATGAATAAGATCTTTCATCAGTTTTTGGATCTGTTTGTCATTGTATTCATTAATAATATTTTGGTGTACTCTAAGAGTGAGGTGGATCATGCTAATCTCCTTCGTTTCATGTTACAGACTCTGAAAGAACAACAGTTGTATGCCAAATTCTCTAAATATGAATTCTTGTTTAACATTGTCACATTTTTGGGCCATATTATTTTTAGTAAGGGGATCATGGTGGTTCCATAAAAGGTTGTAGTGGTTAAGAAGTGGCCTAGACCCACGACTCCAATCGACATTCGGAGCTTCTTGGGTTTAGTTGGCTACTATAAGAGGTTTGTGGAGATTTTCTCTACGATAGCTGCCCTGTTGGCTAAGTTAACTTAGAAGAAGGTAATGTTCTCTTGGTCTGATGCTTATGAGGTTAGTTTTGAGAAGCTGAATGATAAGCTAACTTAATCTCTAGTTTGACCTTACCTGAAGGCACTGATGGGTTTGTGGTTTACTATGACGCATCTTGTGTGGGACTTGGTTGTGTTCTGATGCAGAATGGTAAGGTGATAGCCTATGCTTCTAGGCAATTAAAGGTGCATGAGAGGAATTATCCTACTCATAATTTGAAGCAGTTAGCAGTGACGTTTGCATTGAAAATATGGTGGCACTATTTGTATGAAGTGCATTTGGATATCTTCTCGGATTATAAAAGCATGCAGTATGTGTTCACTTAGAAAGAGCTTAACCTCAGGTAAAAGAGATGGCTTAAGCTTCTCAAGGACTATGATATGAGTCTTCACTACTACTCAGGAAAAGCTAACGTGGTTGATGATGCTCTTAGCAGGTTATACATGGGGAGTCTTTCTCGTATGGAAAAGAATAAGAGAGAGTTGGTGAAGGATATTCACTGTTTGGCTAAACTGGAAGTTTGACTCTTAGACTTTGAGGATTGTGGTATATTGGTACAGGAGGTGGTGTAGTTGTCTCTTCGTGCAGAGATCAAGGAGAAGCAAATGCTAGATACTATCTTGATAAAATTCAAGGATGATGTTGGTGGGCATAAGGTGATGGCCTTTAAGATTAGTGGTGATGGTACCTTGCGGTATCAAGAGAATTCATGTGTTCCTAAGGTTGATGGGTTTCTAGAAAGGATACAGGCCGAGGTGCATGAATCACGCTATGTTGTTCATCCCAGTTAAATGAAAATATATCATGCTATCAAGAAGATGTATTGGTGGAATAGTATGAAGAGGGATATGGCTGATTTAGTGGTCAAATATATGGTGTTTCAACAAGTGGAAGTTAAGCACATGAGGTTTGGAGGCTTGTATCAAGAAATTAAATTCCTGGAATGAAAATGGAAAGTAATCAATATGGATTTCATTACCGGTCTTCCTCGATCTCAGAATCAATATGATTAGGTTTGGTCATCATGGGTAGGATGACAAGGTCGGGTCACTTTTTGCCAGTGAGGACTAACTTTTCAGATGAGGACTATGCAAGGTTGTATCTTCATGAGAGTATGAAGCTACATGGTGTACCTGTTTCTATTATATCTGATGGTGGCACACAATTTACATCTCACTTTCGGCAGTCATTTCAGAAAGGGTTGGAGACTAAGGTTAGTCTGAGTATTGCATCCATCCATACTTGGATGGGAAAGAAGAAACGACTATTTAGACATTAGAGGATATTCTTCATGTGTGCATGATTAACTATAGTGGTAATTGGGTTGAACATCTAGCCTTTGTAGAGTTTACTTATAATAATAGTTACTATTCTCGCATTGGGATGGCCCCTTTTGATGTGTTGTATTGTAGGATTTGTAGATATCCTATTGGGTGGTTTGATCTTGGTGAGATGAATATATTTGGCCCTGACTTGGTTTACCAGGCCATGGAAAAGGTGAAAGTGATTTAGGATAGGCATAAGGCTTCCCAAAGTCGCCAAAATTCCTACACAGATGAACTCCATTCATCCGTTATTTCATGTCTCTATGTTGAGAAGGTGTATAGGTGATATTTCATCGGTTAATGAAGGATTGCATTGCATAAAAGGTTAATGAAACGTGTTTTAATTTTAAATTGGACCTTGGGGGTCATGGATTCTCCCAAGTTAGAGGATAATTGGACCTTGGGGGCCGTGAATTTTCCCAAGTTAGTGGATAATTGAACCTTGGGGTCTTAGATTCCCCAGCGATGATGGATAATTAAAATGACATAATGATATTAGCTTGCAAGCGTAATAGGTATGACAAAACCAACAATATATGCCTAAATGGATTATTCTTGCTTTAATGAATGGGAATATGTTAAATGTTTTTAATTGGAATTAAAGAAATTGTGTAGCTCATCGTGAAGGTGAAGGTCCCGAGGGGATGATACTGGAAACCCACGTTTGCCATCATGGGGTAGTTGAACACCTTGGGTTTTGATCCGTATAATTTTACTAAGTTTTTGGGCTTCTAGATATCATAAGACTAGGGGGTACTAGTCATATGATAGAGTAAGATTTGGTGGGTCTTAGTCGTATGTTAACTAGTGTAGGTTGGTTGGTTTCTGTCCAAGGTACGAATGGATCTTACTAGTCGTTTGTGATGTTACTAGTAGTATGATGCCAACCGTATATTGCCCTATATCTAACCTAGAGGAGTTTATTCTATCTAAGGTACGAATTTAGGGTACTAGTCATATGGTTGGGTACAAATTAGCCTTTGTGGTCATATGTTGGACAATTTTAGGATCCAAGAAGAGGCCTAGGGTAACAAAAAAGGGTACCACTCATATCCTATGGCATGGTTTGGGGAGGAGGGTCATACCCTCCTACAGGAGTTTTATACAGTTTAAGTTGGGGGTAATATGGACATTTTCCCTCTTAACCTTATAAGGACCCACGACTTATAACACTTTTAGAACATCATTTACCCTATTATTCTAATCTTAAACACTTGGAAACTCTGTCAAATTATCTCAAGGCTCTTGGGTCAACAAAGGCTAAGTTTTCACCAATAAGATTAATTTGGGGCTTACAAGGGTAGTTTCTCTCTGGCATCCTTATAATCTAAGGCATATTACTCCTCTCCCATTGTTAGTTCCAACTAAAGGCATGTTTTATGTATGATTTCATGGTATAATTGTTGTATGGTTTTGGGTTTTGAAGATATGTTGGGGTTTTTGGTTAAAAATGGTTTGGTTATGTTTTTCCATGTTCTAATTATTGTTTTCATGTTTTAATAGTGGTTTGAACATGTGGTTGTATGGTAATGGTTAATTGGTACTTGGTCTTGCTTTTGATAACTATACGCTATCAATATGTTTGATAACATGCCTATGTGGTTTCATGGAAATGGTTAAATGGTAAGGTCTTGGTGGTCACGGTTATTGATTAATTGAATACACTTGTGGGGTACATGGGAATCCCCCAAGCAAACTTAATAGTAATCGTTTTATGGGGTATATGGGAATCCCCCAAGCAACTTAATAATATAATCTATGGATACATAGAATTCCTCTTTAAAGAGAATGGCTAAGGACATTGCTTGCAAGCTATTATTGGTATGATAATACCACTACTTCTAGCCTTGGTTAATAATAAAAGGAATTGGTGTTTTGGTTGTGTGCTAATGGTTTTAATTGGGAAATAATGGTGGGGTATGGTAGCTAACTGTGAAGGTATGAGTCCAATGGACGGATACGGGAAACTCATGTTGGCCGACATGAGGATTGGTTATAGAGACCATATATAAACTTATGGGGTACACAGGAATTCCCCAAGTTACACTTGTATATATGTAGCATGAAGAGCGAAGGGTACACGGTAATCCTTTACTTCTATGGTATCTTTGGTTTGTGTGACTCCATACATGAGGCCCATTCAAGGGGTAACTCTGGAACCATATAGCCCGTGGATGGTTCTAGGACGATTAAGCTACACATACCCAGGTTAATGGTTTTAAAGGTATGCTAAAGTCAGTTCCTTCTCCCAAAATAGATATATATATATATATATATATATATATATATATATATATATGTATGGTTGTGTATGCATATGGTTGTTTACTTAGTTTAAAGGTTGAATTTCTTTTATCCCTATACTGAGTGCATGTTAGAGTCCACCTACTAACCTATCTTCAGGCTTTTTATCCCCACACAATCCAGGAACTGGCATTCTACTACTCTTGCTCAGTGATCAAATTTAGGATCAGTTTGTGTTTGATTGAAGTAGTGAGCTTCCATATTTTAGAAGGCTTTATTTCATGTCATGGATGTCCTTACATACTTTGGTCATTTTATAGACTATGGTTTTGGCTATGGTCAGGGTCATGTCCCAATTAGATATTGTTTTATTTAAGTTGGATCCTTTGTGAGACTACTATATGTTGGTATGGGCGGTGTCGGTAGTGGTGTCATCCTTGGCATTAGTATTGGTATTGGTATTGGGGTTGATACCATATGACTTTATTTTATTTATGATTGTTCCATTTTGCTTTTGGATTATATATATAAACACATTGTTTTCCTGGCTTGGTTTGGTTGGTTATTGGACGGATTGACCTTGTTGGGTTGGTTTAGGAAATAGACTTATCCTAAACTCTATATATCTACAAATACTCTATTTTTTATATGTTCAGAATTCATTCGACTTAGGATATGTGTTTGGAGGTTGGGTTGGGTATCACGATGGTCCCCAATCCTAGTTGGACTTGGGATGCGCATCACGACAAGGCTCCAGTTTGGGTCGTGTAAGGTGTTCTTAATGACTATTTGCATGTGTTACACTTTATATATATTTGTATCATGGAATAAAGTGGGGCCGTACATTTCCTGGGCTTCTTTTAAACCTCTGGTTCATGCGGCTAACACGCATTGAGGCCCTTTCGGTGGGGGGAGTCCGACCCATAAGCCCATGGGTGTCTTTATGAATGTTGAAGCTACATAGCCCAGGTTAATTTTTTAACTCTCATTTTAAACCTTGTTCCCCATCCTGACATCTTGTATGTATATATATATATATATATGAATATAGTCCTATGGTTTTGAATAATTTTGAACTGATTAGATCATGGTATTAATTTACCCCCTTATCCTTGAGTTAAATTCTAGCACTCACCCTAATAACTGTCCTAGGATGCTATGTTGTTTCCTAGTGTAGGGTTTGAAGACACTTCTTTTACCCCTGTACAACATTATGTAGATGAGCACGCCTGTCAAGTTTCTTTGAATTGGTGATCTTCCATTCTCTGAAAGGCCCATCATTTCATAGTTTACTTTCCTTATGTTTTAGACTATCTTTTGGGTCCCTTTTTGGCTATAGTCAAGGGTATGTCCCGACCCAAATGATGTTTAGTTTTGATAAATGATTTTATGGACAACTGTGAATTGAGTATTGTTGAATTCTTAGAACCCCTACCTTGGTTCACTTATCTATCATTAATTACTATTTAATTGACTTATTTATTATTATTATTATTATTTCGTGCATATGACGTTAGGCGATGGGGGTGGGCTCTAGTCCTTGGCGGACTTAAGATACCCATTACGGCCAGGCCCTAGTTTGGATCGTGACAAGCTTGGTATTTGAGCAAGGTTTAGAGTGGTTGGGTGTCCATAAAGCCATGTCGGGTAGAGACTCTCCCTATGTATGGAGTGCTTATAGAAACTCTGCCTTACCCGAGGATAATGTGGAAGGGACTCGCCCTATGTATAGAGTGCAACCTCGGTCTAGGGTTCTTGCCCCAGATTATACCACCCTAATTTGAGTTCCACTAGTTCCTACTAGTCCGTCCCAGGCTCTTCAAGCTGGTGATGCTCATACCCCAACACCTACGGGTAATGTGTCTAATGCGGAGTTATGTCAATTTATTCATCTGCTTACTCAGTTGGTGTCATCACAGTCTTGCCAGTCTGAGTGTGTGGGTTCTGTTGCTCTTTCTTCTGAGGTCACTAGAGTTGGGCAATTCATGAGGTTTAATTCCCCAACCTTTATTGGCTCTAAGGTGGAAGAGGATCCTTAAGATTTTGTGGATGATATGGAGAAGATATTTTAGGTTATGCATGATACTGATTCTAAAGGTACGGAGTTTGTTGCATATTAGTTGAATGATGTAGCCTATCAATGTTATAAGGAGTGAGAGCTGTTGAGAGATGATGAGGCTGAGCCAGCATTATGGTATGAGTTCTCAGAAGATTTCCTTGATCATTTCTTTCCTTGGGAGTTAAGGAAAAAAAGGTTGAGGAGCTTGCGAATTTGAAGCAAGGTAAGATAACTGTGAAGGAATATGCCTTTAAAACTTCAACAGTTATCATGATATGCTCCTGAGTTAGTGTCTAGTCAGAGATCCAAAATGCAGAAGTTTGCCTCTGGGTTGTCCCACGAGTTGGTATTGGAATGTAAGGCTGTAATATTGAATAATGATATGGACATATCAAGACTTTTAGTTTATATATTGTAGGTTGAGGATGAAAAGAAGAAATAGGCATAGATTGGAGAGAGGCAGGACAAGAAGTTCAGGTATTCTGAGCAAAGTAAGGGTCAGTAGAATAGTGAGAGAGATGGTAGGCAGTTGACCAAGAAGAAGAATTGGGGGAATTTATATTTTTTAGCTAGTGGTCCTTATCCTAAGTCATCTGGTGATCACTATTTGTAGGCCAACAGTGGCCTTAAGTCATAGGGTGTCCAATCCCAGGCTAGTGGAGCTCAGTCAATCCCACCCTATCCTCCTTGTAGATTTTGTGGGCAGCTTCATCGTGGACAGTGTGAGGAGCGGAGTAATCAATGCTACATGTGTTGTCAGCTTGGTCATCTGAGCGACACTGCCCTTCATCTAAGGGTGCTACTTCTTTATCTATTGTGCTAAAGGGTGCTACTTCTAGTATTGGCACTGGATGGATTCATCTCTATGCTCTTACTACCAGCTAGGAATCTGAAGCTTCTTCTGATGTTGTCACTGATACATTACTACTTTTCTCTCATAATATGTATTGTTTGTTTGTCTGAGTTCTACCCTTTTATGTAACCCCTTATGTAGCTGTGTTTTTGGTTTTGGTCTAGAGACTATTTTCGAACCCTTTTCTATGCCTACTATGGTGGGTAATTCTATTGTTGCTAGAAAGATTTATATGGGTTGTGTGGTGTCTATCTTTCATAGGGAGACCTTGGTGTATTTAGTAGAATTGTATAAATTAAATTTTGATGTGATCTTGGGGATGGATTAGCTTCATTCATGTTATGCTTCTTTGTATTGTCAAACCTGAAAGGTCAGTTTCCAATTCCTAATGAACTGATGATGGAATAGGAAGGAAGCTTGTTAGTGCCCAAAGGGAGGTTTATCTTTTTTCTTAGAGTATAGAAGTTGATTTCCAAGGGGTGTCTTTATAATTTGGTTTGAGTTAAGGATTCTATCTTAGAGGGTCCCTCTTTACAATCTATTCCTATGGTTAATGAGTTTCCTGATTAACTTCCTGGAATTCTTCTCGATAGGGAAATAGACTTTGGGATTTATTTTCTACCTAATACCCTCCTTGTCTCTATTCATCTATATAGAATGGCTCCAACTGAATCTGAAAAGCTAAAGGAATAGTTGAAGGATCTCCTTGATAAGTGTTTCATTTGTCCTAGTATGTCTCTGTAGGGTTCTCTTGTGCTTTTTGTGCATAAGAAAGATGGGTCCTTGTAGATGTACATAGAATATTCACAGTTGAAAAAGGTTACGGTAAAGAATAAGTCTCCTCTTCCTAGGATTGATGATCTCTTTAACCAGCTTTATGGTGCTAGATGCTTCTCTAAGATTGATCTTCATCCGGGTTATCATCAGCGGAAGTTTGGGAGGAAGATATCCCTAAGACTTCTTTTTGAACCTAGTTTGGTTACTACAAATTTTTGGTTATGTCCTTTAGATTGACTAATGTCCCGACTGCATTCATGGACCTTATGAATCGAGTGTTTAGATATTTTTTGGATTTATTTGTTATAGTTTTTATCGATGACATCTTAGTGTATTCTAAGATTGAGGAGGATCATGCCAATCATCTTTGAATTTTGTTGTAGACTCTTAAGGATCAAAAGTTGTATGCCAAACTTTCTAAGTATGAGTTTTGGTTGGGTGATGTGACTTTTCTTGGCCAAGGTGTTTCTAATGGGGGGATCAAGGTGGATCCACATAAAGTTGAGGCGGTTAAAAGATGGCCCAGACCTATGACTCCAATTGACATTCGGAGCTTCTTGGACTGGGATGAGTATACAGTAGATTTGTGGAGAGTTTCTCTTCTATTATCGCTCTATTGACCAGATTGACTTAGAAAAAGGTTAAGTTCTTTTGGTCCGATGCTTGTAAGGATAGTTTTGAGAAGTGAAGAATAAGTTGACTTCTATGCTAATTTTGACACAACCAGAGGGTACTGTTGGTTGTGTTATGTATTGTGATCCATCCCATATGGGACTGGGTTGTGTGTTAATGCAACATGGTAAGGTTGTGACTAATGCTTCTAGGAGGCTCATGGTTTATGAGAAGAATTATCTGACGCATAACTTGGAATTGTTGGTTGTGGTTTTTGCCTTGAAGATTTTGGCGTCACTACTTGTATGGGGCTCATGTGCATATCTATTAGATTATAAGAGCTTCCAGTATGTGTCACTCAGAAGGAATTGAATCTCAGGAAGAGGTGGTGTCTTGAATTGCTTAAGGAATAGTATATGCATTGTAATACCCGTGTTTTTTCTTAGCTTGAAAATCATCTCAAGGATGTTAGAAGTTGCTTTGAAATAAGAATCCATTCTTATATATGAGGAATTTGCATAATTTTTACTACCTATCACGTGGGAAATTGAATAAGCTTTCCATCGATATATAATTCGTCCAAATCTGACACCAGAGCAAAGAGTTAGAGCCTTTTTAGTGAGACAGCGTTTAACCTGAGCCTTCAGCGCGCCGCAGAGATAGCTCGAATGGCAATTGTCAAATTCCAGTGTTGCTCCGCGATACTAGTGCATCGTGCCAAACTTCCAAGTCGTAGACAAGGTGGTAACGCGATAGCCCCACACCGCGCCACCGAGTAGTTTCCCAATTATCAATTTCTAGTGACACGGCGTGATAGCGCCGCGTCGCGCCAAGGGCCCAACTCGGGAAATTTTACTGAAATTTAATGACGTGTCTAGGGTTAAAAGGGTCAACTTCCTACCCCTATATAATCCCTTTAACACGTGATTCAACCACTTTTCACCCAAAACATATTAGTTTCTCTCAAGTTTATCTCAAGAACAAGCTATGGTTTCTATTAAAGGTCCAATTTCAAGAAGGCTTTTTCACGATACTCTCAGTCAAGCTATGAACTCTTAGACTTCAGATAGTCTTATGACGCAGAAAAAATCTCCATGATCTCATGACTCAGTCAGTTGTCAGATATCAGTAGTATTCCATCAGCCATAGAAATTCAGTAACTAGGTCCATGGTCAGGTCAGTTCAGTAAATCATGTTCAGTGTCCATTTAGATAGGAGTAGGAATTAGCACAGAGTGAACCCAAGGATGGGGCCTCACCTGTTATACGAGGGTCTGATTCCTGGAAGCAATCCTTCCATTCCAGAACTATACAGCCAGCATAGGTTGAGACATCGTAGCCTGCTATATGAGGGTAGATGAGGTGGCTTCACCTGTTATGTGAGGGTTCCCACCGTTCTCGCTAGAGTTACCTATTATATGAGGGTTACTCATATATTATTCTTACTAGTGGCGCGGTATTGACACCCTTCTAATCAGGGCATAGATTGGACCTCAACTCAGCTATCATAGCATCTTTGGGGCATGTCAGTTAGATACTACTTCCCACAGTTTCATGTTACAGAATCAGAACTATCTGATACAGTCAATTAGTCTCAGGAATAGAACTCAGATAGTTCTTTAGATTTCAGGACGGTTAGATAAAGTCAACTCATATACAGTACGAAACTCAGATGGTTCCATCAGATTCAGGACTGTCAGATATAGTCACCCATGTTATTAACATTATTTAGATATAGTCCTTTATGTTATCAGTCATGTCATGTTATCAGTATTCAGATTCAGTAATCACGATATCATGTTGTCTGTTACAGTTACGTAATTATGTATGCATTCTCACGCTCATGTTAGACAGTCAGCTAGCATTAGCATGCATGTGAACCCTTGCATTTAGCCTACCTCACATGTATACTCGGTACATATGTACTGACGCATTCGCGCTATGGTGCTTTTTTTTTATGTTACACCATAGGTTCAGAGACACGAGTTCTAAATCAGCAGTAGATTTCAGTTTCAGCAGTTAGAGTAGAAGTGAGTCCTCACCCTTCGAGGACATAATAATTTTATATTATCTTATTGATTAGCTTATTAGTTGGAGTTAGTTGGGGACATGTACCATCAAATCCTTATTCAAATTCTTCAGACAATAGAGGCTTTTAGACTAGATCCAGACTAGATGCAGACTAGATTCATACTAGATTTAGGCTAGATGCAGACTAGATTCAGACTAGATGTAGACTAGATATAGACTAGATGCAGACTAGATGCAGACTAGATACAGACTATCTTATTTTAGACTTCAGTTTTGTTTTGGGTATTCTGTTACCCCACACAGATGTTACGTTATCCAGTTATGTTCATGATCGAACTTTATGGCCTTTCAGTGCATGTTTCCACATTATTATGTTATCTTTTGCAGTATACAGATACAAATATTAGTCATGGGTTAGCTTGTGGTCCTTCGGGGCCATGAGCACCGTGTAGCATTCTAGTTCAACAAATCGGGTCATTACATGAACCTTCACTACCACCCATATAAAGCTAATATAGTTGATGATGTCTTAGTAGGTTGTCTATGGGTGGCTTATCCCATGTTTATAAGGATAAGCGAGGATTGGTGAAGGACGTTCACCAGCTGGTGAACTTAGGAGTTCATCTTCTGGACTTTGATAATGAAAGGGTGATTGTTCAAAAGGTGGTAAAATTATCTTTTGGTGTTGAAGTGAAGATAAAGAAGGTTTTGGATCCCATTCTTATGCATATTAAAGATGTTGATGGGATGCAAGAGAGAATTTTGACTGAGGCTCATGAGTTGAGGCATATATTCTATTCGAGGTCGATGAAGACACATCATGACTTGAAGGAGATCCATTGGTGGAATAATATGAAGAAAGATATGGCTAATTTTGTAGCTAAGTGTGTGATTTATTAGTAAGTGAAGGTTTAACAATTGAGCCCTGGTGGTATGTATCAAGAGATTGAGTTGCCTATATGAGAGATAATCAATACCGATTTTGTTACAGGTCTTCTACGGTCTTGGAATTAGTACGATTCAATTCCGGTCATTATGGATATGATGATTAAGTCTACTCACTTCTTACCTGTGAGTATTAGTACTCTGGAGAGGATTATGCTAAGTTGTTTATTTAGGATATTGTAAAGTTGCATGAGCGCTAGTTTTTATTATTTCAGATAGAGGTACATAGTTTTTATCTTATTTTTGTTATTCATTTTAGAGGGGTTTGGGTACTAAGGTGAACCTTAGCACCGATTTCCACCCGCAAATATATAGATATGCGGGAAGGACTATTCAGACTCTGGAGGATATGCTAAGAGCTTGTGTGATTGATTTTGGAGGTAGTTGGGTAGATCACTTATCTCTCATCAAGTTTTTGTATAACAATAGTTATCATTCAAGTATTCAGATGGCTCCATTCGAGGCTCTGTATGGTAAGAGGTATAGATTTCCTATTAGGTGGTTTAAGGTTCGTAAGACTAGGTTGTTCAGTCCTGACTTGGTTCACTAAGCCATGGAGAAGGTAAAAGCGATTAGAGAAAGACTTAAGACTGCTCAAAGTTTCAAAAAGTCATGCGAATTTGAGGCAAAGAGAATTGGAGTTTAAAGTGAGCGATTGGGTGTTCCTAAAAGTCTCTCCTACGAAAGGAGTGATGAAGTTTAGGAAGAAGAGAAAGCTCAGTACCCATTATGTTAGATCATATCAAATTTTAAGGAGAGTTGGGAATATTGCCTATGATCAGGATTTACCTGCGAGTTTGGGTTCCATTCATCCCGTAGTTCATGTTTTAATGTTGAAGAAGTGTATGGGTGACCCTTCCTTGATAGTGCCCATTAAGGGTATTGGTACTTCGAATTCCTTATCTTACAAGAAAGCCCTGATTGAGATATTAGATAAGCAAGTTCATAGATTAAGGACAAAGGATGTATCTTCAGTAAAGGTTCTTTAGAGAAACCAAAAGGTAGAAGAATCTACTTGGGAAGTTGAAGAAGATATGAAGGCCAATTATCCGTTTTTGTTCCCTGTATCGAATAAAGGTGCATAAGGTATGAGTTATGTTTCCTTCGTATTGTTTTTTGAGTTTATCATTTGATTCTAATGTATTCTTACTATCCTTGTGCTAAAAGCGTCCTAGCTCATCATTGGAGGACGAATCATCCTAAAGAAGGGGGGGGAGGGGTAATGTAAGTCCCTTAAAACTTTGATGATTTTATTTTTGACCTTCCCATGTCCGAAACATCAATTCTTTACTTGAATTGTGTTTAGTTATGTTAATAGGGTATCTTGATAGAGTTTGGAATTTTTAGAAGGGGTTTGGGTCATTTTGGAAATTCGAGGCATTAAGCTTACGCAAAATCGCTGTGTCATGGAGGCTACTCTCCGCTATATTGGTGTGGCACAAAGGATAATCTCTGCAATATTAGTGTTCCACGCCAGGGACATATTTTTGTGTAGTTTTTTTTTTCATTTGGGGTAAGGGGATTTTGGGTCTTTTCACTCTTGTACAACTTTTAAACATAAAAGTTACCCCTTTCATTAGTTTTAAAAGATTAAAATCCTCCGTTTTCTCTCAAGAACTCAAAACCCAAAAAAGCTTTAGGATTTCACTGTGCATTCATCATTTGGGTTCCAAACTCTGAATTTCTTTTAAATTCTTATGTATTTAAGGAATGTATCTCTTCCCTAAATTGATTTTTATATAAAAACATATGTTTAATTGTTATCCATGTGAATTTAATTATTGGATTTTGAAACTAGGTTGAGGGTTTTTGGATGTTATATGATTGAATTGCTTTTACCATGGTTTTTATGAATTATTCATGATTTGAATTGATGGTTTTTGAACTAATTGGGTGCAAGGGTATGGAAATTGGAATGAGGGGTCGTGGATTCCCCCAAATAAATTTGATAAATTATGGGGGTCATGGATTCTCCCCCCCCCCCCCCCCTAAATGGATTTTGGTATTGGAATTGGTAATAACCTCAATCCACCTTTTGAAATTAGCTTTGAAACATGGATACATGTATATTGAAACAAATTTTGAAACCTTGCATTGCATAAAAGGTTAATAGAGTGTGTTTTTATTTTACATTGGACCTTGGGGGATCATGGATTCCCCCAAGTTGGTGGATAATTGAACCTTGGGGGTCGTGGATTCCCCCATGCTGATGGATAATTGGAATGGCATAATAATATTAGCTTGTAAGTATAATAGGTATGATGATACCAACGGTATATGCCTAAATGGATGATTCTTGGTTTAATGAATGAGAATGTGTAAATATTTTTAATTGGGCTTAATGGGGATTGTGTAGCTCGCCATGAGGTGAGGGCCCCAAGGGATTGATACTGGAAACCCATATTTGCCGGTGTGGGGGTGGTCTTAATTATTGTGTGCATGTATCACACTTTATATATATTTGTATCCAGGAATGGAATAAGTTTGTGGATTCCCCGACCTTTCTTGATGCCTATGGTTCGTGCAGCTAACACACAGTGTGGCCCTTTCAGTGGGGGAGATGGACCCATATAGCCCATAGGTGTTTTTATGATGGTTGAAGCCTCATAGTCTAGTTTAATATTTTAACTCTCAAGATAAACTTTTTTCCCTATCCGGCATCTTATATATATGTGTATATGAATGTGCGCATATGGTTTTGAATGATTTTTGACAGATTTGATCATGGCATTATTTTACCCCTTTATCCTTGAGTTAAATGCTAGAACTCACCCTGCTAACCATCCTAGTATGCTATGTTGTTTCATAATGTAGGGTCCGAAGACACTTCTCTTACTCCTATACAGAATTAGGTGGATTAGCACGTTTGTTGATTTGCTTTGAATTGGTGAGCTTCCATTCTCTGGAAGGCCTATCATTTCATAGTTTCTTTTCTTTATGTTTTACACTATCTTTTGGGTCCCATTTTGTCTATATTTTGGGGCATGTCCTAATGTCAGGACCCATGTCGCGACAACGGTGTGTACGGTCATAAGTGACCATAAGTTAACCCCTGAACTAGTACCTGCTGTGAGCACTGAGTAATACTGTAATGTAATACATAAGTAGAATATGCACTGATAAGGTACTGTAAAATTAAATACTGGAACAAAGTAAAGCATATCTAAAATATCTGATGAAATACTAGAAACCAAACTGTCTATCTGAAATAACTGTTAATAGTGAAATAACTGACTGATTATCTAACTGATTGTTGAAATGATTGTCTTAAAGCCTCTAAACATCCTGAGGAGTTTATGGGACAACCCCCAACTAACTCCAACTAACTGAACATGAGAAAGCACTAAAGTAACTGAAATAAGCAATTTATTTCCTCGATGGATTAGGACTCACCACTACTACTGATGGGTAACGTTGAGTTGTCTAAGAGCGGTTGGGAAACTGTGCGTCCAAACCTATGTTATAAGACAACATAGCATAAAAAAGTATGCAGTCACTACTTTGAATGTACTAGTATATGAGATGAGGAGTAGCTTAAGAATATGACGTATCTGAGCATAAATACATGAACATGTAATATCTGAGAATGCAAGACCAAGCATAAACATGTTTCTGAGATAATCTATGATCCGAAACATTGAAACCTATATAACTGAATAAATGAAAATCTATACAATTGGTCAAGCAAACCTAAACTAAATACACCAATTACTGTACTGAGACTGTGGGACATATTATATAACCAACATGCCCCAATATGAGCTAATCGGGGTCCGACTCGTGACCCAAGTTAGAAGGGTATCAGTAGTGTGCCATAAGTACTAACACTGGATGTGTGGATCCACTAAACTGGTGTCCCGAGGGACTAAGAATTCACCCTGTACTAGAAGGTTCTCTCATGAGATATGCATCAACCCTCAACTGGTAGGCAGACATCTCAAACCTATGCTGGCTATGTAGTTTCGGAACTCAGGGACTGCTACTAAAGGTCACACCCTCTACTGGCAGGTGAGCCTCCATCCCTGGGTTTGCTCGGTACAAAATTCTACTCCCAACTTAACTGACACTGTTATTGAAATTAACTGAATTCACTGAATATAACAACTGGCATTACTCATCATGATCTTAACAATTGAGTAATTGATAATATTCATGGTTTAACTAAAATCGTTACTTCAAAGATCTTAAATCATGTAAAACAGGTAGATATCAGGTATTCATAACATGCCAGCACTGAATGACCATAAAATATGATAACAAAGCTTTAAACTATAGTATGGGATTATGGTTCAAAAACCCAAAACATAGACATCATCAAACATGTGAGTATCATGAACTTGAACATAAAAATATCTTAAACATGAGGAAACAATATGATTACATGGCTAAATTCATAATTTGGGGATTTATCCTAAAATCAATTGATCATGACATGGGGATTGCAACACTCAAAACATGATATAACTCATTCCACTTGAATGCATTAGCAAACATAACTTGTAATTGAATTAACAAGAGATTCATGGATTTATTTCATCTTAAACATGTAGATCAAAAGAGGATTTTTGGGCTCCACAGGTAAAAGGGACCCATGGATGAACACCCCACATACCTATATTAGAATCTTTGGGGAAATTTCTTTGAAGTTGTTCTTGACCTTAAGAAACCCTAGCTACTTAGGGAAGATAAGGAAATCATTTTCTCTTGATTCTATTTAGTAAATTGATGTTTAATGATGTAAATTAGTGATTTTGGGCCTTTTATAATACCCCTTATGAAGCAAAATGACATGGGTTTGTCTTTTAAGATAATGGGAAAGACGTTAAAGCTCTTGGAAAAACATATAGAAAATCATGGTCCTAGTCGGTATGATTTGACCTTAAGACTCGTATATTAGGGTACGAGTGGACTACTGACTCATAAGCTTGACTGATTTCAAAGAACATGTACTGGTCTGGATACGAGTCATACTTCTTACTCGTAAGGTGCCTATAAAATTTGGTAAATTCACTCGTAAAATGAATGGATAACTTGGGGAACCAACACTGTTATTGATATGGCTTCCCTATATATGAGTCATACCTTTGTATACGACTATATACTCCCCTATCGTATCCTGGACAAAACCTTAAGGGGTCAAAATTGATGTCCATACGACTGGTTTTATATGACTCATACACCTCTTGACGACTCATGGGGTCAAGTCATACCTATAAAAGAATGTTCAACATACTATTCTGACTTTGGTACGAGTCCAACATGTGAATCATAACTGGGGTATGCTAGAGGATCATGATTCATATGCTGCACAGAGACCGAAAAAGATACGGGGTATTACACCCAACCTATATGATGTTCAGTATTTTAGAGGCTTTTGTGGACAACTGTGGATTAGGTATTGTTGAATTCCTAGAATTATTACCTTGGTTCACTTATCTATTATTCATTACTATTTAATTAGCTTACACATTATTATTATTATTAATTTGTGCTCATGAGGTTATGCGATGGGGGTGCTCTCCGGTCCATAGCGGACTTGAGATACCTATCACGGCCAAGCCTTGGTTCTGGTCGTAAAATTTACTTTATGAATTTTATTGATGATCATTCTCGCAAACTCTGGGTATTTTCTTTAAAGTCCAAAGATCAAGAACTTTATGTGTTCAAGGGTTTTTAGGCCTTGGTTGAGAGACAGATAAGAAAGAAATTGAAATGCATTTGGTCAGATAATGGTGGTGAGTATATTGGTCTTTTTGATAGATATTGCCGAGAGCATGGTAGTCAGTATCAGAACACTCCTCTAAGAACTCCTCAGTTAAATGGTTTAGTAGAGAGAATGAATAGAACTCTAGTTGAGAGGGCTAGATGTATGCTTTCCGATACTAAGCTGCCAGATTCTTTTTTATCGGAAGCACTTAATCCTACTTCTTATGTTATTAATTTATCTCCTACTATTGCTTTGGATGGTGATGTCCCTGACAAAGTTTGGTAAAGTATGAATGTTTCTTATAAACATCTTAGAATCTTTGGGTGTAAAGCCTTTGTGCATGTTCCTAAGGATGAAAGGTCAAAGTTGGATGTTAAAACTAGGTAGTGTATCTTCATTGGTTATGGTCAAGATAAATTTGGCTATCATTTCTATGATTCAGTCAAGAAGAAACTTGTTAGAAGCCATGATATTGTGTTGTTTGAAGATGAAACAATTGAAGATTTTGACAAAACTGAGAAGATTGATTCTTAGAGTAGTGAGAGCCTAGTTGATGTTGATCCAATTCTTTTGAATACTGCTCATGAAGAAAATCTTCATCATGATGAAAATCAAGTTAATAATGAAGATATTTATCATGTATAGAATGACCAACATGATGTTGTTGATGCTCTAGTGCAAGTTGAAATGGTTGCTCAGCAACCAGTTATTGATGCTCTGAGAGTTCATTCAGACAATCTGTAACACTCCAAAAATGGTTCCCAAGATGTCGCACAATGCTCAAGACTATGAAAAGCCTTAAGCTAACCCTGTAAGCTATCTACTAAATCTGAAACTCATAATAAGAAAGTATAGATATATAATCAAGCTAAATTGCGGAATTCTGTATGAGCTAAGGTAAAAATGTCTAAATATAATATTTGAAAAATACTAAACTCAAGGGTTTGATCAGTCAATACTGAAAATCTGGATCATATCTAGCAGTCTGACAAGCCTCTACTACTAATGCTAGAGAGTCACTGAAATAACCCCCTAACTAACTCGAACTATTTGAAAATACCAAATCATCTATACTAATAAGCTGAAAAAATGAAAGACTAAGTCCCCAAACTATGAGGACTTACCAACTGTTGGGATGTAGATGGAGATGCTCAAATTACTCACGCTGCTGAAACTGAGCACCTGAACCTACATTATGAGGCAATGTAGCACATAGACGTATATATGGATCAGTACTTCTGAATTGTACTGAGTATATGGGGATGAATGCACAAGTAAATTAATATCTCAATATTATTATAAATTTGTAAAAGAATGCATGCTAAATGTAGATGACTCACATAAGCTGGAATATCTGAAAACTAAAAAATCATAATCATGAATAGCAAAACATGTTGCATAGATCTAGTGAGTCATAACATTTAGTTTCTAAAAACTGTACTTGTACTCTATCTTTAAATCATGTTGTTTAAGTGTAGAAAGGACTCACTTTTATATCTGAAATATGAAGACTAAAATCTAGCAGCTAACAATATCTGGATAAAATTATGAGCCTTTACACTTAGTTTCTAAAAGCTTTTCTATTATTCTTTACTCTTTTCTGTAAGCTGTAGGAAAGTACTTTTAAAAACTATTCTGAAAGTCTTTACTGTTAGGGAGGTTCTTCTAACCGACATACTCTATATGAGCTATCATAGTGTCCAACATCTAGTTCCCTTATGGGAAAACCTCATGTTGGGGAGAGGTATCATACTCTTGCCAAGGAATGTAACCTAATCTAAGTGATCACATCTGTAACTATCATCCATATAGAAATGAGAATGATCTGATAATTTGTACCTACATTGGCTTGTAGTTCTGGGGCATGTAAGCATACCCAACTCAGTGCTAAATCTACTCCCTTTAATCTGTATGCTCATTCTGTAGGAAATCCACTTTTAAAACTAGTATAAATGGTTTATAATAAAATCCAATAGTATATCTGTTAATTTAAACTATAACTAAAACTGTAAAGTGGATCCCATATCTAAGATGAGATCAAAAGATCAAACCTTTATTAAAATCTGAAAATAACTAGTCAAGAGATGCTCAAAAGCATAGTCATTCTTGAAATATCATCACATAAACTAGTGCTTAATAACCCATGCTTTAAATTCATGTCAAAACATCATATAATGTTCCTGCTTGATAATGTAAATATTGCTAATTTGATTCAAAATCTGTAAATTGTTGTAATATGCAAGAAAATACAAAAGTAGTCATGCAATTCAACATTTAATTCACTTGAAATCTCATAATCTTGCAAATAGCAATATTGGGTATAAAACCTAATTAAAAATTCATGTAAACTCATGTAAAATTATCTTCAAAAACTAATTTTGGGCACAAGGATGAAAGGATTATCCTTGTTGAAAACCCCACATACCATAATTGATGATTAGATGAAGAAACTTGAATGTTGAATCCCTATTTGTGCTCTTGAAGATAGATTCTAGAAGTTCTTGAATTGGGAATCCTTAATTTTGAGCTATCTTTGAAAAAGAATGGTGGAATTTGCATTTCTTGGAGATGAAGGTTTGAATTCTAGGGTTTCCTTGGAAAGTAATTTTGATGAAAATATGATATAATGGTTAGAATTAGATTAATTATGTGTCCTACATGATTTGGGGGCTTGGGAAATGACTAGATTCTCTTTTAAATTTTTAATCGAAACTGGAGATCCCGATTTTGCCACCCACCACGATGCATTGCTGTTGCGGTGGCTTTCTAGAAAATAGACGACTGCCATTTTGGCTTTTGGCGCAACACGGCCAAATGGTGTTACGTCACTAGAAAAGGATGAGTGCCATTTTGCACTCCACCGTGATGTGTTGTCTGTCTAATTGGGAATTTTTGATGCGATACGGGCTAATCGCGATGAGCTACTGGAATAGGACAAAAGGGAACTAGAATTTCTCCGTAATGCAGGCTAATCACAGTGCTTCACTAGAATCAGACAATTGTGATTTTGTCCTTTACCTCGATGCGGTGCCTGTCAAAATGCCCTACTGTTTTTACTAAAATTGCCATAACTTCTCAACCGAGTATCAGATTAAGGAGAAATTGATATCATTGGAAAGCTGGTTCAATTATCTACAAATTGGTGGGTTTGTAACTAGAAAATTTTATATGTATCAAGATTTATTCATTTTTGAAGTTGACCCTTGACATTCTTGGAGTTAAATTGAGCTAGGAAAAATATGAGGTATTACATTATCTCCCCCTTGGGAACATTCTTCCTCGAATGAGACTAGTTAAACTAAAGATACTGAGGAACTAAGGCTATATTCTAGCATGCACAACTTAAACAAGTTGCATGACTGAATCTAAAATATACTGAGCGAATGAACTAATTTGTGAATCCATGAATTTACATGAAGATAACTATATAGCTGAATTTAAGACTGGAAAAGAACTGAATTAAGGAAGACTGTTACCATCGACTGTATCTGAGATCGTGGAGAAGAAATGAGGATACTTGGCTTACATGTCTGCTTCTGCTTCCCAAGTGGCACCCTCAACAGCTTGATTTCACCACAGAACTTTGACCAAGGGAACTTCTTTGTTCCTTAGTCTACGGATCTGATGATCAAGAATCTCTACTAGAAGTTCTTTGTAAGAAAGGCTATTCTAAATATATGTACTTTCTAGTGGGACTAAAACAATTGAATCATCCATGCACTTCTTTAATAAGGCCACATGGAACACTGGATGAACTGATGACTAGTCTGCGGGTAGCTCAAGATCATATGCTACCTTCCCAACATGACTCAAAATCTTGTAGGGGCCTACATATTAGGGACTAAGCTTCCTCTTTTTTCCAAACCTCTTCACTCTCTTCATGGGTGAAACCTTCAAATACACGAGATCATCTACTTTAAACTCAAGATCTCTCCTTCTTATGACTGCATAAGATTTTTGACGACTCTGAGATGCTTTCAATCTCTCTCAAATCAACTAAACTTTCTCCATGGCCTCAAACACCATATCTGGCCCAATCAAAGTGGCCTCACCCACTTCAAACCAACCTACTAGTCATCTACACCTTCGCCCATAAAGAGCATCAAATAGGGTTATCTAACTACTAGAATGGTAACTATTATTGTAGGCAAACTCGATTAATGGAAAGTGGTCATCCCAAATGCCTTTGAAATCAAGAACACAGGCCCTCAACATATCCTCTAAGGTATGAATAGTCCTCTCTGCCTGACCATCTGTCTACAGATTAAAAGTTGAACTAAGATGAACTTGGGTTTCAAGACCCTTATAAAAGGCTTTCCAAAACTAAGAGGTAAATTAAGTACCCCTATCTGAGATAATAGACAAAGGAACTCCATAAAATCTAACAAACTCTCTGATGTATAGCTTAGAATAATCTTGATCTATGTAGGATGTGTGAACTGGCAAGAAATGAACTGATTTAGTCAATCTATCTACTATAACCCAAAACAAATCATGCTGACGATGCGAATGGGGTAATCCAATCATAAAGTCCATATTCACCTCTTCCTACTTCTAAATGGGAATACCAAACTCCTGCAATGTGCCACTAGGTCTTTGGTGATCTACCTTAACCTGCTGACAAGTTGCACACTTAGCTACAAATTCTGTTATATCTTTATTTATAACACTCCACCAATAGACTTCCCGTAGATCGCGGTACATCTTGGTGGCTCCTGGATGAATGGAGTAACGTGCACCATATGCTTCTGCCATAATCTGTTGCCTCAACACACAATCTACTCTGGTATCTCAACACACCATCTCCCTCTTATGAGAAAACCTCTAGCTTTTGGTGTTTAACTGACCCCTTCAGTTTGATTAAACTAGGATCCTTGTCCTTCTTCCCTTTTACTTTTGAAACTAGAGAATATTTGAACTACTCTAAACCCATACATTCCCTTCGGCCGAGTCAACCAACCTCACCCCCAATCTAGCTAACTGATGAACTTCCTAAACTAACTATCTCTTATAGTTCTCCACATGAGCAACACTGCCATAGACAATCTACTAAGGGCGTCTGCCACTACATTGACCTTGCCCGGATTATATAACACACTCATGTCATAATCCTTTAAACATTCTAACCACCTTCTCTAACGAAGATTTAACTCCCTCTGAGTAAACACATATTTTAACCTTTTGTGATATGTAAACACATCAACGTGCACCCAATAAAGATAGTGCCTCTAGATTTTCAATGCAAACATAAAAGAAGCTAGCTTAAGGTCATAGGTAGGATCATTCTATTTGTGAGGCTTAGGTTGCCTAGATCATAAGTTATAACCTTACCCCTTTGTATCAAAACACAACCCATACCGATTCTAGAGGTATTACAATAGACAATGAACCCATCTGTACCATCAGGTAGTGCAAAAACTAGGGCTAAAATAAGTCGAGTCTTTAAATCCTGAAAACTCTTCTCACAGGAATCTAATCACTAGACCTTAACTTTCTTTTGGGTCAATATAGACATAGGAGATGCAATAGATGAAAAACCTCAACAAAAGGTCTGTAATAGCCAACTAAACCCAAGAAACTTCTAATGTCTGATGGAGAGATAGGTCTAGGCCAATTTCTTACTACTTCTGTCCTTTAGGGATCAACTCTAATATCATCATTGGAAATAATATGACTGAGAAAAGCTACTAATCATAGCCAAAATTCACATTTGCTAAATTTGGTGAACAACTGGTGATCTCTAAGAGTTTGCAACATAATTTTAAGGTGGTCTGCATGATCATCCTCACTTCGAGAATAGACAAGAATATCATCTATAAAGACTATGACAAACATATCCAAATACTCTTTGAACACTCAGTTCATCAAGTCCATGAAGGCTGCTGGCGTATTTGTTAGCCCGAAGGACATGACTAGAAACTCAAAATAGCCATAATAGGTTCTGAAAGCTGTCATTGGGATATCACATTCCCTTACTCTAAGTTGATGATAGCCGAATTTAAGGTTTATCTTTCAAAAGTAACTTGACCTTGGAGTTCATCGAATAAGTCATCAATCCTAGGAAGAGGATATTTGTTTTTGACTGTGACTTTATTTAGCTGACGATAGTTAATGCACATTTGTAAAGAACCATTTTTCTTTCACACAAATAGGATGAGCACAACCCATGGAGAACACTGGCTTTATGAAATATTTATCTAAGAGGTCTTTAAGTTTATCTTTTAATACTTTAAGCTCGGCTAGAGCCACACGATATAGGGGAATAGAGATAGGCTGAGTATCTAAAAAAGGTTAATATCAAATTCTATTTCCCTATCGGGAGGGACCCCTAGCAAATCTTCAGGAAAGACATCAGGAAACTCATTGACTACACTGACTAAACTAAATTATTAAAGTCTCAGACTTAGTGTCTTTGACTTGAACTAGATGATAGATACACCCTTTTGAGATCAACTTTTTGGCGTTAAGATAGGATATGAAATGACTCTTGGGAGACACTAAATTACCTTCCCATTCAAAAACTGGCTCATCTGGAAGCTAAAACTTCACCACTCGGGTGTGACAGTCTATAGATTCATAACAAGAATGGCGCCAATTCATGCCAAGAATAAGGCCAAAGTTCACCATATCTAACTCTATTAAATCTGCTAATATGATTTTATGAAGGACAGTGATAGGACACTTTCTATAGATCTATTTGGCAATAACTGATTCACCCATTGGTGTAGAAACTAAGAAGGGCTCAGGGATCTCTTTAGGACCTATTTCAAAATTTACTGCAACTAATGGGGTCATAAAAGAGAAATTTAGCCCAGGGTCTAACAGCACATAAGCATCACGATGAAACACACGAAGCATACCAGTAATAACATCTGGTGAATCCTCCTTCTTCTGACAAGATGGTAAAGCATAAAACCAATTCTGGCACTGACTGCCACAGATACTGGATAATACACCCTGAGGAGGGACTGGGCAACCTAGAGGAACTGGTGCGCTAGTATCCTGAGTCTGGGGATGAGCGTCTCTTTTTCCCTGCTTAGTATGCAGATACTCTTTGATTCCATGTCCCAACTTACCCCAACCATAATAACTTTTCTGTCCCAACAAGTACTCACTAGGATAATTCATACCATATTTAACATATGAAGGATAACTGGGTTTTCCACTCATACCATTCTGAGATCTGGACATAGAAGTCTTAAGTCACTTCTCTTGCCTAGCTCTGGGGGTGGGAGCACTAGCTGAAGATGGCACTATCATAGATGAACAATTCTAAAACTGTGAATGATTTCCCCCTCCATACTTTGTCTGTCCATACTCAAACTTCCTAGTTCTAGCCTTCTTATTTCCCCTTTCTCTTTCCTTCAACTTTTCTACCTTAATTTGTTCAGCACAAATCATCAACCTAGCAAGGTCCATGTCCCCAATAAGAATGGAAGTCCTACACTCCTTGACTACCAAACTAGATAATCTAGTTAAAAACTTACCCATACTCACCCTAGGGTATGCCATCGTATCGAGGCATACTTAGACAACTAGTTAAACTTCCCATAGCCTCTTGCTTATAAATATGGCCTGCTTTACACACATGATCAAATATATATGTAACGCGTCTTATTCAACTCCTTAGGACTCTTATAAACCTGGATCTAATATAAAGTTTATAACACCTCGAAAATGGGTCCTGAGACATCACACGATGCTCAAGACTATGAGTAGCCTTAATGTAACCCTACAAGCCATCTACTAAATTTGAAACTCATAATACGGAAGTATAGATATATAATCAAGCTAAAATATGAAATTCTGTATGAGCTAAGCTGAAGCTATCTGAATATAATATCTAAAAAATACTAAACTCAAGGGTCTGATCAATCAATACTAAAAATCTGAATCATATCCAGCAGTCTGACAAGCCTCTACTACTAATGTTAGAGAGTCACTGTAACACCCCGTACTTTTACCTAGCTTAAATTCGTTCCAAAAATATCAAATACATTCTTTAAAGATGAATACACTTTTATAAATGTGGAATTTTCAAGATTTTGACTTTTCATTGTGTGGAAAATTTAATAAGCTTTCCATCGATGCCAAATTTGTCAAAATCCGACACTAGGGCAAAGAGTTAGAGTTATTTTAGTAAGACAGTGTACCACCTAAGCCAGCAACGCATCGTGGATCCATCCAAAAATAGAAATTGTCAAAAACCAGTGAGACTCAATGATATTGGCACTTCGTGCCGAGGCTGAATTTCAGAATTGTCCTTTTCCAGTGTTCCGACGTGATGCCACTGTGTCGCGATGAACTTTCAGGTCGCGTCCAAGGTGGAAACGCCATTGTACCATGTCATTCCACCACATAATTTCCCAGTCATCATTTTTCAGTGGCCTAGCACAATAGTGTCGCGCCACGTTATGGATCCAGATCGGGAAAATTTCATGAAAAATTAAAGTTGCGCCCAGGGTTAAAATAGTCTTTTTCCCATAATTTTATTCCGCCCAGATGTGGAATTTAAGCCCTAAAAATGTTTAAACCATTTATTGTTTACTTCTCCCCAAAATCAAAAGGTGGTTCTCTCTCAAGAAAACAAACCCTAGCTCTCAAGAATCAAGGTCGATCCTAAGAATTTCTTCAAAAACTTTAAGAATCCCAAAAATTAAGGTATGTTAGATGTTCATCTATGGGTCCCTTCCACCCATAGAGTCAAAGAACCCATTTTTAAAACTTCAATAATTATGATTCATGATTTACATGTATAAAATTGGATTGTGTTCATGTTTTGACATTTATTGAGTTTTAATCCATGATTAATGGTAGATTCCATGAAATTGTATAGCATTTATGTTGAATTGAGTAATCCCCAGGTTATAATCTATGAATTTTCAAGTTGATTATTGTATACATGTTAACCCTAAGTGTTTATGATTTAATGAACCAAGTATGCTTCCCATTTGTTTGATTAATTATCTGTGAGAATGAAATAATACATGCTAACATGTAATCCCCATACATGTACAAGTTAATGCATCACGAGTGTTTGATGAAATATCTCTATGAATGAATTATGACCAAGTGAACATTGTTATGTTATTCAAGATTATGCTTTGCTTTAATTTTCATGCTGTCGAGTCCTGGGGGTATTTAATACCCGATAATTTAGCTGTTTACCTAGATCCAGTATTGGTGACATAATAGTATCAGTCATGTCACAATCAGTAGTACTCTCAGTCAGTCACAAAACTCAGTAGAACTCAATCAGTTATAGAACTTAGAAAAACTCATGTAAACTCTATATCATTCCAGTCCAATTTAGTATAATCAAATCAATGTCTTTCAGTTGGGAGTAGGATTCAGCACCGAGTGAGCCTAAGGATAGGGTCTTACCCGTTAGCTAGGACTGGGTCCCTAGAAGCAATCCCTAAGCTCCATTACTACGTATTTAGTGTAGGTTATGAGATGTCACCCATTAGATAGGATTGACATATTCAGGGATCACCCACTAGATTAGTACTGATCTCAGGGGGTCACCCGTTAGTTAGGACTGACTCTACAACAGTTGTCTTTACCCGTGGCATGGTACTGACACTCTTCCAATTGGGGTTATAAATTTAACCCCAACTCAGTTATCTTCTCTCATTTAGGGCATATCGATTAGATGATTACTTCCCATAGTTTCAGTTTCAATTTTAGTCTTCAGTTTAAAACTTAGCTCAGTTTTACATAATCAAGACTATTAGACACAGTCAATCATCATTAGTAATTCAGTTATCAGTAATTTTAGATATTAGTTATACAATTAACAGAACTCAGTACTTAGATTCAGAAAAGCTCAGTTAGTATACACGTACTCTTATGTTCAGTTACTCTATATCATTTAGTCAGTTATTGTTCATGCATATGAACCCTTGCATTTAGCCTTACCTCATCTAGCATGCTTGTACATTCCCACGTACTGACGCATACTTTCCTACACTATGATGTTTTATATCATAGGTTTGGATGCTCAAGTTCCTGATCGCTCTTAGCCAGATTCAGCCAGCAGTAGCAGATTTAGCAGTGAGTCCTTATCTATCAAGGATATGCTTTTATTTTAGTATTTTTAGCTTAGCAGTATTTTAGTAGATAGAGTTAGTTGGGGGATTGTCCCATCAACTCCACTTTCATATAGATTCAGTTAGAGGATTTTCAAACTAGATTTTCAGATAGTATTTCAGATTCAGATGTTATTATTCATTATTAGTATTTTAGATGTTTTGAAACTTATGGCATTTCAGCCTATTATTCCACAATTATTTACGTATTATTGTTTAGTGCTCACAACAGATATTATTTATGGGTTAGCTTGTGGTCCTTCGAGGTAGCAAGTACCGTGTGACACTAGGGGGTAGTCCTGGGACATTACAGTCACTGGGACAAACCCCCAGCTGACTTGAACTATTTGAAAATACTGAATCATCTACACTAATAAGAAGAAAAATTGAAAGACTAAGTCCCTGAACTATGAGGACTCACCAACTATCGGGATGCAAATGGAGATGCTCGAAATCACTTACGCTGCTAAAATATAGCACCTGAACCTACATTATAGGATAATGTAGCACATAGACGTATATGTGAATTATTACTTCTGGATTGTACTGAGCATATGGGGGTAAATGCACAAGTAAACTAATATCGCAATATTATTATAAATTTGTAAAAGAATGCATGCTAAATGTAGATGACTTACATAAGCTGGAATATCTAAAAACTAAAAAATCATAATCATGAATAGCAAAACATATTGCATAGATCTAGTGAGTCATAACATTTAGTTTTTAAAAATTGTACTTGTACTCTATCTTTAAATAGTGTTATCTAAGTTTAGAAAGGACTCATTTTTATATCTAAAATCTGAAGTTTGAAATCTAGTGGCTAAGAATATTTGGATAAAATTGTGAGCCTTTACACATACTTTCTAAAAGCTTTTCTGTTATTCTTTACTCTTTTTTGTAAGGTATAGGGAAATACATTTAAAAACTATTCTGAAAGTCTTTACTATTAGGGAGGTTCTTCTAACCGACATACACTATGTGGCTATCATAGTGTCCAACGTGTAGTTCTCTTATGGGAAAACCTCACATTTGGGAGAGGTGCCATACTCTTGCCAAGGAATATAACCTAATCTATGTGATCACATCTATAACTGTCATCCATATAGAAATAGGAATAATCTGATAATTTGTACCTATGTTGGCTCGTAGTTCTGGGGCATGTAAACATACCCAGCTCGATGCTAAATACTACTCCCTTTAATCATATGCTCATTCTATAGGAAATCTACTTTTAAAACTAATATAAATGGTTTACGATAAAAACCAATTGTATATCTGTTAATTTAAACTGTAACTAGAACTGTAAAGTGGATTTCATGTCTAAGCTGAGATTAAAAGATCAAATCCTTATCAAAATCTGAAAATAACTAGTCATGGGATGCTTAAAGCATAGTCATTCTTGAAATATCATTATACAAACTCGGGCTTAGTAACCCATGCTTAAAACTTATGTCAAAATATCATAATGTTCTTGCTTGATAATGTAAATATTGGTAATTCAATTCAAAATTTGGAAATTACTGCAATAGGCATGAAAATACAAAAGTAGTCATGCAATTCAGCATCTCATTCACTTGAAATCTCATAATCTTGCAAATATCAATATTCGGTATAAACCCTAATTCAAAACTCATGTAAAGTCATGTAAAATTATCTTCAAAAATGAATTTTGGGCACAAGGATGAAAGGATTATCCTTGTTTAAAATCCCACATACCTTTATTGATGATTAGATGAAGAAACTTGAATGTGGAATGTATATTTGTGCTCTTGAAGATAGATTCTTGAAGATCTTGAATTGGGAATCCTTAATTTTGAGCTATCTTGGATAAAGAATGATGGACTTTAGATTTCTTGGAGATGAAGGTTTAAATTCTAGGGTTTCCTTGGAGAGTAATTTTGATAAAAATATGCATATAATGGTTTGAATAGGATTAATTCTCTGGTTTACATGACTTAAGGGCTTGGTAAATAACTAGATTACCCTTTTAAATTTTTAGTCGGAACTAGAAATCCCGATTTTTCCACCCACCACGATGCGTCGCTATCGCGGTGGCTTTTTGAAAAATGGACAACTGCCATTTTGGCCTTTGGTGTGACATGGCCAAATCGCGTTACGTCACTGAAAAATGATGAGTGCCATTTTGCACTCCACTATGATGCGGTGTCTATCCAATTGGGAATTTTTAACGCAATACAGGCTAATCGCGGTGAGCTACTGGAATGGGATAATGGGAACTAGAATTTCTCTGTGATGCTGGATAATTGTGATGCTTTACTGGAATTAGACAATTACAATTTTGTCCTTCACCACTACCTGGTTCCTGTAGAAATGCCCTATTGTTTTTACTAAAATTGCCATAACTTCTCAACCGAGTATCAAATTAAGGGAAAATTGATATCATTGGAAAGTTGGTTCAATTATCTACCACTTAAAAGATTTATAACTGGAAAATTCTACATGTATCAATATTTATTCATTTTTAAAGTTGACCCTTGACATTCTATGAGTTAAACTGAGCTAGGAAAAGTACAAGGTATTACACTATCTACTAGGTCCAGTTGCGAAATTTTTTAAATATAAGTGACACATTCATTCCCACGGGTGTGAATGTAGACTATGTGAGCATGAAAATTTTCCCATTTTTATTGATTGGGGAAGCAAAAAATATTTGAATGCAGATCCGGCAAGTTCAATCACCTCATGGGATGACATGGCCAGAAAATTCCTTATTCGGTTCTTCCCTTCTAGGAAGACTGCAAGACTTTGCAGTGAGATAGTATGCTTCAAATAAAAGCCAGACAAGAATATTTATCATGCTTAGGAGTGGTTCAAGGCTCTTCTTCGGGACTACCCACACCATCAACAGTCCAACGAGGTACTTGCTCATACTTTTGTAGAGGCCCTTGACCATAATACAAAAATTTTGCTAGATTTAGTTGCAGGTAGTCAAACTTTTAAGATGACATTGATGAGTTGTACACTTTATTGAACTATATAGCTCGAAGGAACCCAGAATGGTATTCAGACTCGAGGAGTGCCACAAAAAGAATTACAGGTGTATTAGAGGTGGATTAATTCACAGTGTTATCAGCTTAGGATACGTCATTGCAAAATATGATAAACACTCATTTTAGCATCCTAAAATTGGAAGCTACACAACCTGTAGCCACAGTCAATACAACCTAATAAGCTGAAGATTGGTACGAAATCTGCAAAAATAATGGTCATGCAGCTGCTATAAGTGCTTCAAATTTGGAATCGGTAATGTATGTAGGAAATGCTCAAAGGCCAAATTATGGTAATTCCTACAACATAAAGTGCAGACTCAGCCTTGGAATGCTCAACAACAACAAATTTAGCAACCACAGGCATAACCAAATTAGTCAACTAGCAACTTGCAAAAGATGATGAAGTAGGTTCTAGCTAATCAGACTCAGTTGACTGCAGATGTAAAAAATCAGCAAGTGTCCCAGAGAACCTTAGAGTTATAGTTGGAGCAGTTACAACAAGCTTTGAATACTAGGCCTCAAGGTGGTTTGCCAGGAGATGCATAAAATCTAAAATAAGTTATGGCAATCACTTTGAAGAGTTGTAAAGAGCTTCAAGGAGAACCTCCAAAGGCAACTAAGAAGGTAGATGAAGATTTGTATCCCTCATAGGTAAATGACAAATTTACTGAAAAATCAAGAAAGTCTGAGTACTCAAAAGAAAAGACTGCTAAAGAGAAGAAGAAGATGTTGCCACTTTCTTTCCCTCAGAGGCAAATAAAATTAAAGGAGGATGCAATGTTCAAGAAGTTCTTTGACATGTTCAGAGAGCTTCACATCAACTTACCTTTGTAAGATATTTTGCAGGGAATGCCCAACTATGCTAAGTACTTGAGGGATGCGGTTGCTAATAAGGAAAAATTACAGGATGTGGAGGCAATAACACTTACTGAAAAGTGTAGCATAGTAATGACACATAAAATGCCCAAAAAGCTTAGTCACCCAGGGAAGTTCACTCTCTCTATTCAAATTAGGAGTAGTAAGGGGGTCCACGTGTTGAGTGATTTAGGGGCTAGCATAAATTTGATGCCTCTATCTTTGTTCCACACATTGAGCTTGGGAAATCCTAAACCTACCACTGTGGTTCTATAGCTGGCAGACAGGTCTATTGCCAACCCTAAAGAAATTATAGAGGATGTCCTCATAAAGGTTGGCGAATTTATTATTCATGCTAACTTTATTGTTCTAGACTTTCAACAAGATGAATAGGTACCAACCATTTTAGGGCACCTATTTTTAGCGACGGGGGAGAGCATTGGTTGATGTGAGAGAAGAAATGTTAACTATGAGGTTGAATGATGAAGAGGCAATTTTTAAGGTATATAAACCACTCTTTAAACTATCCCAATATAAAGACTTGTGCATGATCACTGTTATTGAAAGGGATACGTGTGGGGTGGTGATTTTATAGAATACCTCTTCTGACAGCCTCATCGATTTGCCTAAGCTACTATCACCACCACCGCTTAATTTGATGCTAATTGATGAGCCTGGAAAGGTAAATTTAAAAATTTGCTGCCCTTGAGAAGTCACACCCAAGAGGGGTAAAAAGAATAAGAAAATGGTTACCAGGCATGAGAAAGAGAATAAAAGAGAACAACTAAGTCGTTCAGTTAGGTCGTACTGTGACACTAAATAAGGCGCAACTTGGGAGGCAACCCAGGATTATTAGGTATGTTTTATTTTTAGTTTTTTTACATCACATAGTTTTTGTTTTTCTTGAGTCGCAAGTTGATGGAAAGTTTGAGTACCATAAACCTGACCTAAAAAGCATGGTGGAAACTATGTGTGGGGTCCTGTGGATCCTTTTGATGCAAAAAGATGCTACTACCTAGGCCTAGAGGCCTCAAAAAGTATTTCTATCTCTTACTTTTAAGTTCACTTTGGGGACAAAATATATTTTCAAGTGTGGGGTGGGTAAATTCCCAAATTTTGGCTCAATTTAAAAAAATTTATTCAAAGATATTCTTGTTGGTGCTATTTTTGATTGCATGGTGCAAGTGTTTGATTGTAAAGAGCATGTTGAATTTTATAAATTACTACTTTCGAGACTCTTAGGCTCATGTTGTTACTCTTATTCTTGTGGCTTTAATTTAAATTCATTCTATTATGGGTTGAGAGTCTATGATGATCCTGTGTGAGTCAAGCATGTGCCATGTGTTGTAATACCCCGCATTTTCCTAGCCTAGATTAACCCTCAGTACATGGGTTATCCTAAATAAATTTTTTGAAATACTCAGTAATTTTTAGATTTGAGCCTGCCATTGTGTAGGAAATTTAATTAGTTTTTCAACGATATAAAATTCTCCTAATGCGACAACCAGGTAAGAAGTTATGATGATTTTAAGTTTCAGTTGTTAAATATCATTATTCAGGCCAGTAGTATGTCGCGGAGTGGGTTAGAATAGCAATTGTTAATTTTTAGTGTTTCTTCGTGATATTGGCACGTCATTCCATAGAACTAGTTTACAATTGTCAATTTCTAGTGTACCAGCACATTCCACCGCGTTATGGTGCACTTCCAGTTCACAAATAAAGTGGCAACGTGTAACGCCCTATGTTTCAGACTAGAATGAAAATCGTCATTTCTATGCGTAGATGATCCAAAAGCCATAAATCATATGTAAATTTTCTACGTTAATCAAGAATGTAGTGTGGTAACCTATTTGAGCATGAATTGAGATCATAAAGGTCCCCTAACTCAAGGTCAAGTTGAAAGCTTTCCTATCGTTCAAGTTTTCGTGAGCGTCGAAACTTGAGTCAACTTTAATCGACCATATCTCCTTGGATATAACGAACTTAGTGGCCTACTATATATCAAATGAAAGATCTTCAAATTAGCTTTCCATCAATACAAATTCGACTAAAATGGACACTCGGTGAAGAAGTTAGAGCATTTTTAATGCCAGCATTCCCAATTGACTGGCAACCGCGTCACAATGAGCCTTAAATTGACAATTGTCAATTCCAATAGCTCACCGCGATTTCCAGTGCATCGTGATGAAGCCTTTTACGGCGTTCTAGTCCCGTATTTTAAATTCCAAGGTCAAATTAGACCTTTCCCATGGCCCCAAACCCATCCAAACACGGGATTTAATCCCAAATACACCTAAATACATACACTTTCACAAAAATTCATCAAGAACAACCCCTTAGGGTTTTAAACTAAAAACTCAAATATCTTAAGATTTAACCGTGGGTTTTCCTAAATTCTTCATGATTCGGAATCCCCATTGCGAGAGCTACAAGATGCACCCATCAATCGTACATATAGCATCCCAAAAGATAGAGTTCATTCAAAAGCTTCTAATTTAAGGTACGTGGGGTTTATCCTAAAACTACATGGGCTTATTGAAACACTTGAATATATTTTAAAGTTTATCAAGCATGAAATTATAAAAAGGGGTTTTGGAATCTATGATTTTCATTTATGCATCATGAATGTTTTTATGATAATGTTATTTTGGCCTTTAGGCCTTTCCCCCTTAAATTGATTTATATTCATAAGTATATGCATGAAACTAAAGATTGATTGAGAGCATCAATATGAAATCCCTCTCTTTGACGAATTAAAGTTTACGAACTTATTGGGAATAATTCAAAATACATGTTTTATGATTTGAATGTGGTATTTTCAATATCCTAGTATTTGAAATAATTTAGAGATGATGAGAAGGAGTTTCTTATTATACCTATATGCTTGTTTTAAAGAGAGAATTGTATGTGACTGAGTAAATTGACATGACCCCCTTATGTTACTTAAATGTTAAAAAAGAGAAATTTTCTTGCATGCGTTTACATGAATTTAAAATTAAATAAAAATAATTTGAATTGACTTACTATTATAGTGGTCCAAAACTACATGTTTTGAAAGAAGAGATGATAATATGCGATAAGTGGCTTAGATAATATGACTTTCAAGTCATTGGTATGACGATACCATATAAATGTATGCCATGACAGAGTTAGAGTTTGATTTAAAAGAATCTATATTTTAAAGAGTTAAAAACTGGGTTGATGTGAGTTAGGTGGTTACCTGAAGAACGCCCGAGTCAAATGACTCTATGCTGGAAACAGTGATTTGCCGATACGGGAACTTGGTACCCTGCTATGTTATCTTGTGTACCTAGTACTTTGTCATCCCAAATTGGGACTTATAGTTTGGAGCCCTGCTTTGTGATCTTGATCCCAACATGACATAATGACTTAATTGGGGTTGTGGCACCCTGCTGTGTGATTTTGTGTGCTCTTCCCTCACTAATACACCTATCTTGGCGGCAACCGAGATAGGGTAGTCAGTGAAAACTATGAAATTCTAGGGTATACCTCCAAGCGCAAAAGTGATACAAAGAGTGTCTCTGATTTCAGATGTTTTCATAGTCTTTTAAAACGCCTATGTGATTTCTTACTATATGATATGTTTATGAACTATTATAAATTACTCTCATGTATATTGAATATAAATTATTATTTTGAATTTGCTCTGCGTACCAGTACATCTATATTGACCCCCCCTCCTCTCTCCAAGTTGTAAGGCTCAGTCTAGGGGTCCAAAGAAGCAGTAGTATTTATCAGACAGAGTTGCAGTGTCCAATTAGTGAGCCTTCTCTATTTTGGAAGGCCTATCTTTTTAGATTATGTCATTTATTTCTATTTTGGTCTACTAGGGGCCTTGTCGTGGTGTTCCAGAAAGTTGTCAGATTTTCTTGTAGTAGAGATTTCATAGACTGAGTAAGATGTTATTAGATGTAGTTGATTTTCAATTTTCATACTTATGCTGAATTCATAATTGACCATGTTTCCGTAGCAGATTATGTTTCCGCATCTTCTTTATTTATATGAATGTGTGTATGCTTACTAGATTGAGAGGGATGTTCTGGACCCTCATGGTTTGGGATGTCCATGGCCAGGCCCTAGTTCGGGTCGTGACAAACTTGGTATCAGAGCACGGTTCATGGTCCTAGGGTGTCTGCGAAATTGCGTCGGGTAGAGTCTTGTTTATGGGTGTGAAGTGTGCCACACTTATAAGTAGGAGGCTACTAGGCATTTAGGAATATTTCCCTTTCTTCATGTTCTAGTTCGTGCTATTGAGCCAGAATGCTCCTCTTCCATAGTTTAATTCATGCTATGGTGTCGTCCATACGAAAGTAAAGCTATCCCAATTCTTTCCTTACTTGTGCCCAGATATGTCTCATTATTGGGGTGATTCAAGTGCAGAAGTTTATAGTCTAAATGGCATGGTCCTTTCTCGTTGAGCCACATAAGAGTTTAAAATTTGTGCAAGGACTTGAGAAGAGTCTGTTAGTGCCTCAGAGTGTATTGATTTTAGTGTGAACGTTGATTCCAATGAAATCATGCTTTTCATCCTATGGTATTAAGAGTATTCCATTTTTTTTAAGAATTTATATTACAAATGTCATGCTTAAGAAGGAACGATGTGTAGCAAAATATTGGGACTGTATTTTCACTCGAGTAGTAGTATAAGTTAAGTGTTGGTGTCATGACCTATTGGTAGTGAGATTAGACCAATAATTTGGTGATATGAAGTCACAAGGTTAGAAATTAGAGTGAGGACGGTTTTTGTGTAGATAAACATTTTAGTTGAATAACCGATGCTTGAGGATGATTTACCGTTTTATAGAGATAGACTAATCTGGTAGCTAGTAGCATGTGTGGATTGTATGGTAGTATGTGGGAGAAGTGTTTGACTCAGATTTTTATTTATATAGAGTAAGATGTGTATTCTTAGATCATTGAATATTATGTGTCAATTTTCTATCTCTTGTAATATGTAATCTTGTTATCATGGTGTTTTTGAAAAATCACAGTCTAGTGAAGCCGTGTGGGTCTCTTTCGATTCACTAGCATAGTTACTTTGTTATTCATTTCATTTTCTTGTTCAAAACACAAAAATCGAAGTCTAGTGAAGCCGTGGGAGGCCTATTTCGATTCACTAGCAACTTGATGTTAATCTTGTTGTTCTCGTGTTTGTTGGAACTGGGGGTTTAGGGGTGAAATATCAAAAAAGGTGGTAAGGGAGGCTTATTGAATGTATGTATAGCCGAATCGTTTTGCATGAGATTAAGTTGGTAATAAAGTGATACGTCCTTGTGTGTTAGTTTAGTAAAAGGTAAAGAAGGAGTTATTAGTCAAGGTGGATTATTGTTTGTTTGAAGTCTGAAAATGGCTAGATTAGCAAGTAAGTTAGGATTATAGACTCATGGTTATTTGTGGAATTTGAAAGTAGTCTAAATGTATGCTTGGGTAAGTAGGTGTGATGTGAGAAAACCGTATAAGTAGATAAGATTGTATGGGGTTATGATATAAGATTAAGGTTGACCATGTCTATTATGTGACTTTACCCCCTTGTCCTTCTTTTCGTTGGTAGTTGTAAACTAGTACTACTTGTGAGAAAGTATGTAGCAGATTTTTTTTTGAGGTATTTGGGTAGAATGTCCAAATTGAATGAACTAGTATATTATGTTGCCTTCTTCATTGATGGTAGATGATTGATGCTAGACTATTGGCTTGAATTTAATGTAGGATGTGGATGTGAGAATAGTGGCTTAAGATTAACGATGAATATTTTGTGAGAATTGTGTGTAAGGTTGGGTTGTAAATCATATTTAGCACTAAACATTATGTTTGAACAGTTGATGGCCATGAAGGCGGATGTGATGATTTCTTGGTTAATGATACTAGTTTTATGGAAGTGATCTAATAGGCTTGAATAGTGTATGCTAAAGCCTAAGTTTGTTTGATTCACAATAAAGTATGATGTTGTATGTATGATGTAGAAGAATGGCCAAGGTGATATGAGGTTGCGGTAATTTTTCTAAGGCTATTACATATTGTGTGTGGCTAGTAGTACCGTTGAGTTACTAGATGGTATATGGTTTTCTAAATAGTCAAGTTAAGGAGTTCTGATTTATAGTGTTGGGCCTTTTAATATGATCTTGCATTTTCATGGTAGAGAGATATAAGTCGGAGTGGAGATATTGATATGCTATGATGGAAGTAGTATAGTTCATCAGAGGCTTGGTGATATCCATGTTAAGTGTTATAATCTAAGTTTGAATTTTTGAAAGTTGAACTGAAAGAAATAAGAGTTGAAGTGCAATAGGGTGTACACTCTAACTATAGGGATACTTATGAAGATCCGAAGTACGTGTTCCAGTATTATGTGATGACTATTGGGTCTATAGAATGATAGAGCGTGCCTCAGAAGGTGGTATTAGCAGTGGGTTTTCCACTTCCAGGTGTAGCCATTCGGGTTAAGTTATATTAATTGTGTGTATTGTCGTATTCCATACCCCAGAGTGCAGTGAGTGTAGTTCAGTTTAGAGTCTAGTAAGGAATCTCTCAAACTTAAGATGATATCTTAAAGCTAAGGGGGAGATCATAAAACAAGTGATCAAGACACGCTCTCAGATTCTAGTAGTGATGTTAGTATGATATAGGACATCAGGAAGTGAGGGTAAGGCTCAACCCATTCTTATCTCAGTATTTTTCAGTTATCCTAATACTTACTAATGGCTTACATTTTAGTTCCATGATCATAGTTCATGTCCATGTATATGAGAGAAAATCACATTCTCTTCCAGTTCTAAAATGAGGAGTTCCAGTTCATTCAGTAGTCGAAATCACATTCCATATGTTATGAACTTCAAATTGAGGTCATGCAGCTCATGACTCATGTACTCACTCTTTATAGTGTGCTCAGTTCCCATAATTCATGCTATACTTTTTATGATTGATGAGATTCAGCTTATAGTCATGTATGCCCCAATTCAAATCACTTTGATGAATCCCTGATATTGATTTGCTATTCCTTCGGCCTCAGATAAGTGTCAATCCTCGTATAATATCCTCCCATGTTTCAAGGTCTTATGTTCTAACCTATTAGTGACTCCTTCATATGTGAATATGGTGGTGATGAGTAAATATTTCTTGTCAATGAAAGATCATAGTATGCTTGTTTTGGATAAGGCCATAAGTGTGAAGTAAGATATGGGGCCAAATCTTTGATAGATGTGATGGTTAGTGGAAATTTATGTGTGTATGTTCTCGGGGGTAGCGCGTGGGAGTTATGTTGATAGTGGATTAGAGAATATGTGAAGTATGTCCTTATAGGTGTTTTCCTTGGAGTTTATATGTGGTTATAAAGATAGGCTGGAATGACATGTTGAGATTGAAGTGGAGGAAGGCAATATACGCTAGTGAATCCATAGTAAGAGATCCGAGTTAGTCATTGAAGTAGTAAGGCACGTTATGTTTAGGGTGCGATCTCTAAAAAGGGTATAGAAGATTGAACCATATGGTTTGGACCATTATCGTGGTGTGGCATGTTGTATTTTGTGATTTTAAGGTAGGCTTGATCATAGTGAGAGGACTTATGTTACTTTAGGCATTAGTATAAAGATTTATCAATGCCAATATGAGGATTACAATTTGAATCAACGATTATGGTATTTAAAGGGAATAATATAGTTAAGGGAGTATTCGAGAAGTGCGCTCAGCTTGAAAGTAAGAAGTTGCATTGCCTAAGGCCTAGTAGTTTCATCCTAGTTTATAAGTTATATATCTATATTCCATGCTATAGGGTAGTGTCATTGTTGTGATTCCTTAGTTTGATGTCTTGTGTAACTAGTGCCCAAGATTCTTTGCTCTCTAATGCTACTATGACTTCTTTAGAAAGAGAGTTGAATGAGATACTCCAGTTAAGTATGAGGGTCCAGCATAATTCAGTCTGTATTGCCAGTAATTCATTTTAACAGTCAGATGCACAAGTTACTGTGGTTTTCCATCTTTTCACCCAGTCCTATTATCCGAAGTCTCAAGCGTATGACCATTCCAAGAGATAATCTATTTCATCCATGTAAGTTGCGAATTTAGTTCAGTCAAAGCATCATGTTTCAAATTCAGAAACTTAGTCATAACTCGGTTCATAAGAGTGCAGAGCATAATTTCAAATGTTTCCAAGTATTTTAGCTCAGGCAGTACAATAACCTGGTGCGATCTAAGACATGTTGCCTCATGATTTGTACTTTCATAAGTTATCAATTCTCAATTTAACATGTATGATTTGATCATGAACACTTCAAGGGAATCTTAAACTCTCAGCATGAATCAGCACCTTGAAGTAATTAAAGTCAAGTCAGCTCAGAATTCAGTTTCATGATAGAAGTTTAAATATTTTAGATCAGTTATATCCTTTCTTAGAAGACACATCAAGTCCACGTTATTTCATACATTTAAGTTTCAACGCTCCTACCCATCATTCGGGGACGAATGATCCCAAGGGGGAGATATTGTAATTCCCCGTGTTTCAGGCTAGAATGAAACTGTCATTTCTATGCGTAGATGATTCAAAAGCCATAAATTGTATGCAAATTTTCCATGTTAATCAATTATGTAGTTTGGTAACCTATTTTAGCATGAATAGAGATCATAAAGGTCCCCTAACTCAAGGTTAAGTTGAAAGCTTTCCTATCGTTCGAGTTTTAGTGAGCATTAAAACTTGAGTCAACTTTAACCGACGATATCTCCTTGTAAATAACAAACTGGGTGGCCTACAATATATCAAATGAAAGATCTTCGAATTATATTTCCATCTATATCAAATTTGCCTAAAACGGACACTCGGTGAATAAGTTATAACATTTCTAATGTCAGCATTCCTAATTGACTGGCCACCGCGTCACGATGAGCCTTAAATTGACAATTGTCAATTCCAATAGCTCACCGTGATTTCCAGCATGTCGTGGTGAAGCCTTTTACGGCGTTCCAGTCCCAAATTTTAAATTTCAAGGTCAAATTAGACCTTTCCCATGGCCCCAAACCCATCCAAACACGGAATTTAATCCTAAATACACCTAAATACATACACTTTCACAAAAATTCATCAAGAACAACCCTTAGGGTTTTGAACTAAAAACTCAAATATCTTAAGATTTAACCGTGGGTTTTCCTAAATTCTTCAAGATTCGAAATCCCCATTGCGAGAGCTACAAGATGCACCTATCAATTGTACGTATAGCATCCTAAAAGCTAAAGTTCATTCAAAAGCTTCTAATTTAAGGTACGTGGGGTTTATCCAAAAACTACATGGGCTTGTTGAAAAACTTGAATATATTTTAAAGTTTATCAAGCATGAAATTATAAAAAGGGATTTTGAAATCCATGATTTTCAATTATGCATCATGAATGTTTTTATGATAATGTTGTTTTGGCCTTTAGGCCTTTCCCCCTTAAATTGATTTATATTCATAAGTATATGCATGCAACTAAAGATTCATTCAGAGCATCATTATGAAATCCCTCTCTTTGATGAATTAAAGTTTACGAACTTATTGGGAATGATTCGAAATACATGTTTTATGATTTGAACGTGGTCTTTTCAATATCCTAGTATTTGACATGATTTAGAGATGATGAGAGGGAGTTTCTTATTATACCTATATGTTTTTTTTAAAGAGAGAATTGCATATGACTGAGTAAATTGACATGACTCCCTTATGTTACTGAAATATTGAAAAAGAGAAAGTTTCTTGCATGTGCTTACATGAATTTAAAATAATAAAAAAAACTCTTTGTATTGACTTACTGTTATGGTGGTCCAAAACTACATGTTTTGAAAGAAGAGATGATAATAAGCTATAAGTGGCTCAGAGAATGTGACTTGCAAGTGAATGGTATGATGATACCATATAAATGTATGCCATGACAGAGTTAAAGTTTGATTTAAAAGAATCTATGTTTTAAAGAGTTAAAAATTGGGTTGATGTGAGTTAGGTGGTTACCCGAAAAAAGCCCGAGTCAAATGACTCTATGCTGGAAACTGTGATTTGCCGACATGGGAACTTGGTACCCTGCTATGTGATCTTTTGTACCTAGTACTTGGTCATCCCGAATTGGGACTTATGGTTTGGAGCCTTGCTTTGTGATCCTGAACCCAACTATGACATAATGACTTGATTGGGGTTGTGGCACCCTACTGTGTGATCTTGAGTACTCTTCCCTCACTAATACTCCTATCTTGGCAGCAATCGAGATAGGGTAGTCGGTGAAAACTATGAAATTGTAGGGTATACCTCCTAGCGCAGAAGTAATACAAAGAGTGTCTCTGATTTCAGATGTTTTCATAGAGTCTTTTAAAATGCCCATGTGATTTCTTACTATATGATATGTTTATGAACTCTTATAAATTACTCTCATGTATGTTAAATATAAATTATTATTTTGGATTTACTCTGTATACCAGTACATCTGTATTGACCTCCCCTCCTCCCTCCAGGTTCTGAGGCTCAGTCTAGGGGTCTAGAGAAGTAGTAGTATTTATCAAATAGAGTTTCAGTGTCCAGTTGGTAGACTTCTCTATTTCGGAAGGCCTGTCTTTTCAGAATATGTCATTTATTTCTGTTTTGGTCTACTGGGAGCCTTTTCCCAGTTTCAAACAGTGGTCAGATTTTCTTGTAGTAGAGATTTCGCAGACTGAGTAAGATGTTATTAGATGTAGTTGATTTTAAATTTTCATACTTATGCTGAATTTAGAATTGACCATGTTTCCGAAGCAGATTATGTTTCCGCATCTTCTTTATTTATATGTATGTGTGCATGCTTACCATATAGATAGGGACGTTCCGGGCCCTAATGGTTCGGGATGTCCGTCACAGCCAGGCCCTAGTTCAGGTCATGACACAACGCGATACCACCGATTCACACCAACATGTAATTTCCTAGTTGTCATTTTCTAATGGCTTGCTAGATAGTGGCGCGTCGCGCCAGGGGTCTCGAACAGGAAAATTTTATGAAAAATTTAAGTTGCGCCCAGAGTTAAAACAATCTTTTACCATGATTTTATTCTGCCCAGATGTGTGATTTAAGCCCTAAAATGTGTAAAACCCTTCATTATTCACTTTTTTCCAAAATTAAAAGGTAGTTCTCTCTCAAGAAAACAAACCCTAGCTCTCAAGAATCAAGTTCAATCCCAAGAATCTCTCCAAAAACTCCAAGAATCTCACAAATTAATGTATGTTAGAGGTTCATCTATGGGTCCCTTCTACCCATAGAGCCAAAGAATCCATTTTTAAAGCTTCAAGAATTATGATTCATGATTTACATGTATGAAATTGAATTGTGTTCATGTTTTGACATTTATTGAGTTTCAATCCATGATAAATGGTAGATTCCATGAAGTGTTATAGCATGTATGTTGAATTGAGTAATCCCCAGGTTATAATCCATGAATTTGCAAGTTGATTGTTGTATCCATGTTAACCCTAAGTGTTTATGATTTAATAAACTAAGTATGCTTCTCATGTGATTGATAAATTGTCTATGAGAATGAAATAATGTCATTATAGCATGCTAACATGTATTCCCCATTTATGTACAAGTTAATACATCACATGTGTTTGATGAAATGTCTCTATTAATGAATTGTGACCAAATGAACATTGTTATGTTATTCAAGATTATGTTTTTCTTTTCTTTTCATGCTATCGAGTCATGGGGGTATTTAATACCCAAAAATTTTGTTGTTACTTAGAGCCAATGTCAGTTACAAAATAGTATTAGTCATGTCATGATCAGTAGTACTCTCAGTCTATTACAGAACTTAGTAGAATTCAGTCTGTTACAGAACTTAGGAAAACTCAGTAATCTTAGTATCAGTCCAGTCTAGTTAAGTATACTCAGTTCAGTGTCTTTCAGTTGGGAGTAGGATTCAACACAGAGTAAGCCCAAGGATGGGGGCTTACTTGCCAGCAGAGAGTGTGATCCTTAGAAGCAATCCTTACATTTCTGTAACGCTCCAAAATCTCATCCCAAAGCATCACACGGTGCTTAAGGCTACAAGTAGCCCTAAGCTAACCCTTTGAGTCTGCTACTACTTCTAACACTTACTTTAGGATGAATAAACCAAGCAAGATGTATATTATATCAAACCAAAAATGAAATAACGGAAAATAATGTCTGGATATCAAATACTGGAAATCTGGAAAACTTCAACTGACAGTCTTACAAGCCTCTACTTACTAAGAACTAGAGAGTCATTGGAAAAAACCCCCAACTGACTCAAACTGGACTGAAAAGAAATAATCAAATGCTAACAAGACTGAAGTAAGAGAAATAGGTACTCAAATCACAAGGACTTACCAACTGCTAAAGTGTAGATAAAGGTACTCGAAGATCACTATCGATGCTGAAACTAAGCACCTGAACCTACATTATGAGACAATGTAGCACACAAACTTATATGTGGATCAATACTATAAGGATGTACTGAGTATATGGGGGTACATGCAATAAGTAAAACATTATCATCAATTTTTCATAAAATCATGTATGCTAATATGTATGACTCACATAGCTCGAATAAGTCTAAAATCTAAACCTCATAAATCATGAATACTGAAACATATAGTATAAATCTCGTGAATCATTACAATTGATTCTAAAATCTGTATTTCTATTCCTTTCCCAAAACATATAGACTAAATAGTTAAGTGCTCACCTCTGTATCTGGAAGCTAAGACTGTAACTTTGAAACTGAAATCTCAAGTAAAACAATATTTGAATAAGTTTGTGAGCCTTTACACTTAGTATCTGAAAATCTTTTCTGACCAGGAAATCTTTCAAAACTTTAGGGAATTCTCTTTTAAGCTGTATTGCAAGGGAAAACTCTTTTGATACTCTCGAAAAAATACTCAAAAACTTTTTAATTTCTTTTACTGGCAGGTAGGTTCTCTTAATCGAATAAACCATGTGATCTACATGGAGTCCAACCTTTCGTCCTCCAAAGGAAGAAACCTCACACTAGGGAGAGGTGTCATACTCTTGCCCGGGAGTATAACCCCAACTCAGTGATCACTATCTCTGCCTTAGGCATATAATTTCAATCCTATAGTAGGACGTAGTTCTGAGGAATGAAACCATACTAACTTACCCAACTCGGTGCTAAATACCACTCCCTTTAAATTAGCTACGCTCATCTCATGAAAATCCACATTTAATAATCTCATGGTTTATAATGAAACCAACTACAAAATCTGTAATCTCATTCAATGAAGTGGATTTCAAATCTATTATGACCACCAAGGTCAAACTTTCTTAATAATCTCAAAATAATCAAATCATGGGTGCTTATAGCACAAAAGTTCTTAAAATTACAATCTCAAGTAGGGCTTAATGACCCATATTTCAATATTAGGTGAAGACGTATCACAATGCATACTTGATATCATAAAGATTCATAAATCATATAGAAATCTGAAAATTTCCAGCAATATGCATTATAATATCAACATACTCATGTACTTCAATTTCTAAAATATTGAAAACATCAGAATTTCAATAATAACAATAAAGGGTATAAACCCATACTTCAATTCTATAAGAAAACATGTAAAATCATATATTTTGTAATTAAAGACAAGTTTTGGGCACAAGGATGAAAGGATTATCCTTGTTCAAACCCCACATACCTTAGGCTATGAATTTAGATGGACAAGTTTGCTTGAGACTCTTTTTCGTACTCTTGAGTGAGGGTTCTTGAAGCTTTTGACTTAGGAACCCTGAATCTTAAACCAATTTGTAAAAACTATAGTGAAATCTTGAGGTTCTTAGAGAAAGATTTGGATCTTGCTCTTGAGGGTTAATCTTGAGAGAAAACCTTAGTTTTTTATGCTAGAGAAGAATATAACATTTGCACCTTGAATCTAATGTATCTAGATGTGAAAAGGGTCGAAAAAGACCCAAAAGCCCTTTTAAAAATGGCTTTAATTAGCTAAACGGAAGTGTGCAACAGCCCGAGCTACAGTCCGTTGATAGCTCGATGGCCCGTCGACCTTCCTATTGTACTTGGCCCGAATGTGACTTTTCTGCCTCTGTTACGACGATTTGGGTGACGGTCCATCATTAGCTCAACGGTCCATTGGTCTTTCTGTCGCACTTGGCCAGAAGGTGGGTTCACTGTGTAGACACGTGATTTTGACCCTCCCCGAGTTTAATATATATATACATATATTTTTTTTGTATTAAATATTTAGATTTGATCCGATATTATTTTAACTCTTATTTATTTTTATAAATTTTTAGTTAAAAAATAAATAACTAAAATAAAGTTAATTTTGAGATATTTTATTTTTATTTTTATTATAATTTTAAAAATAATACAAAAAAATAAATAAAAAATATATTTTTCTTTTTCTTAAATTTTAAATAAATAAGTTAGTAGTTTTAGGATTATCTTAATTATATTTATTTTCGGCCATTTATAAACTTTTATTGTGTTTTCTTAAATATAAAAATTAATTAGTTATTATTATATTATTTTAATTATTAATAATTTATTTATTTATTATTTTATTTTTATTATCTTCTATATATATATATATATATATATATATATATACAAAAAAAAAAGAATTCAAATACCAAACCTTATCTACCTATAACTGTTCCCCCTATCCGTTTCCTCCTAAAATATCCTGTATTTAAAGGAAACCAAGGTACTCTTTGCCTGGACAATATCAAACTATATCAAAATCTAGATTAAAAAATGTCAAAAACATCAGAAAAAGAGAGAAAAGAAGAATGTTGAAGTGGAAATTTCTGTCGAAGTTTTGGGTAACGGTGTTTGGATTTCACGTTGAGACATATATAGGTTTTATTTCAATATTGTATCATTTATATTGCAAATTCTTTATGAAATAGTATGAAATTGAATGTTAAAGTAATCCTAAACATTATTTAGTATTCAAGTTACATATATATTTGTACACAGATGTATTGAATGTTAAAATATGGTGTGTCAATATCATGTAGTTTTTCTCAAAAATTATAAAAAAGAAAAAGGAAGTGAATATAGCAACATGCACTGATATATATATTTTCACACACTAAAAATGCACTCACATCACAGTATTGATCATTCACACACATAATACATGCAATATCATTGATTACTTCATTAAAACTTTTAACAAACAGTCAGTCTTGGTACAAAATAAAATCAGAAAAGATGAGGTTTAGGTATAAATCGACGGTGATATCATAAGCGGCAAACAAGTGAATGGAAAATATGAAAATCCGTTCTGGCTGCATTTTTCCCGGGGAAATTCCACCGGAATACGCTAAATATATTATTACCATATCACTGTCATGCCTCATTTCAAATCGAATAAAAAAAATATTCTTATCCACCGGAACACGCACACACATACACTGATTTTGCAAAACCAATCGACCAAATTGGCAAACCCACGTCGGAAAATCCCCTTCCCCATGTCATCCCGACTTCTCTTTTCTCTTTCCCATCGTCAACAATCCCCCACCGGCGAACACGCTTCGCCACCACGCTTCCCTCTCTCCTTTTTTCCATTTTTCCATCAACCACCACCCCAGAAACCCACCCGCACCGCCCCCTTCCTTTTCTACTTCATCACCATCCATCGTCACATCGGAGAGCACCAAATCCAGCGAAGCCCATGGCTGCCGATCCTCTCTCTTTTCCAACGGTCACCGGTGAAATCATTCATCGGAAACGATTTTCCATTAATGACAAAAATTAGATTCAACTCCTTGGTTCAGTTGGAGTGTTCTTTTGTTTGCTGTGAGTTTGGGTAATGTATATCAAAAAATATAAAAATTGGGTAACTTAATATATTAAGTTTACTATTAATTGTCATAAATATATTTTATTATTTATTAAATTATTTATCTTTTTAAATGAATTTTATTCAATTTTTAAAGTTAAACACATTTTAAATAATTAAAAATTATTACAAGTTTAAAAATAATGAATTAAAGTCTTTAACGCTGGGAAAATTCTTAAGCACATTAAAATATTCGCCTCAATAAAGAATGCGGCGTACGCATCTTTTTAAGACACTTAAAAATTCAAGGATACAATAATGCACCTTGAAAAATATTTCTCTAAAAACTAACTTTCAAAGATTTGTTTAATATAAGATATATATAGACATATTAGATATTAAAAATGAGCGAATTAAAGGCCTATAAACATAAGTTATCAAAATAGTTTAAGTCAAGATAAGTCAATAAAGAGACCTTGCTTGAACCACGGGACTCGAGGGGTGCCTCACACCTTTCCCTCAGTCAACAAAATTCCTTATCCGGTCTTCTGTTTTTGCAGACCATAACAAAGAGTCATTTCCTTTTGATTAGGGATTCAAAAAGGTGACTTGGAACACCAAAACTCAATTACAAGTAGCGACTCTGTAATTAAAATATAATCCCTATTCAAAATCGTCACTTTAATTAGAAAAATCCTTCGACTTGTTCCTTAAGCGGAAAAGGGGTGTGACATCTCTGGTGACTCTGCTGGGGAATAATAAGAATTCGAGCTTTAAATATTGAATTTACTTGCTTTAATTATTTTTATATTGTGTTTGTTGGCCCTATGTGCTACTTGTCGCTTATTTACCGCTTTGATATTATTTGAACTGTATTATATATTGTCTTCTCTCGCGTACCCCCTTTGAGTCTCTGAAATAGGATAGAGGAAATGCAGCATATGCATCTCACTTTCTTTTTTAGATAATCGGAGTATCAAGGCACCTGGTGAAAGATATAGTCACACATGTTAGGCGGGGTTTGGATCGACAACGAAGGCGGTGTTGCCCTGCAACCGACCAAGTTGTCCCTCCCCGTCTCAAGTGTCCGCTCGGGTAAGTCAGTCTAGACACTTATTCCTATTAGGCTTAAAGTTAGAAGAATTGAAAACTCAGAATCTGATTATCCCTATTAGGTGCCGCTTTATTTGCATCATATGCATTTGACTTAGCAGGACTCGGCACAGGGGTCGGGTCTGTCTAGGACAGGTGACCTAATTTATAAAGACCAACATGTGCATCCTATATGCTCTTTGACATTTGCTTGGAAGGTTATGTATTTGTTGACCGGCTTTAGGTAATTTTAAAATGCGAGAGATTAATTTATCCTCAAATTTAGTCAATCATTTTTGAAAGAAAAATTTTATTTTTAAAAATAATTTTTTTTTAAATATACAGAAACATAGTTTTTACAATCTTTATGAACTACGAGGGTCTGATTCTCACATCTTAGTAGGATACGTAGGAAGTCATCCTCGGGATAAGACCCTATCTTTTGAAAAATTATTCATAGATTTATTGGGTAATGTTTTAAAAATATGATTATTTTCATAATTATTTTTCTAATTCTCTAGTCCAATTTTTATATATATCTTAATAGCCCTGAATCTTTAGGGATCATGAGGCTAAGTTTTTACAAAAATAAAAATAAATATATATTTTAATAGTCCGGAATCTTTAGGGATCATAAGGCTAAGTTTTTACAAAATAAATAAAAATATATAAATCTTAACAGCCCTGAATCTTTAGAGATCATGAGGCATATATATATATATATATATATATCAATCTTAACAGCCCTGGACCTTTAGGGGTCTTGAGGCTGAATTTTGTACGACATATATTTCAAGAACTACGCACACCTGATTCTCATCTTAATGAGATACGTAGACAGTCCTTCATGAATTCGGTGGTCTTAAAAAGAAAATTTTTGAATTCTGACATATTAATTTTCTCCAAAATCAAAATAGTGTTAAAGTGGTTGGTTTGTGGCTAAGTTGGCATCTCACCAATACAACACCATGTTCAAAGAACAAGTAAGATGACCCACGAAAAATGATACAGGGTCTGAGATGAGTTGGTGTAAATTTTTAGAAATGAAGAATAATAAGAAATGATCTGAAAAATGAGAAATTTGGAGCAAAATATGAGAAACATGCAAATACTGAGAGAGAAAAAGAGAGTTTCTTATGAGGATTTGTACATGTTTTATAAAGTTCACTTGCCTTTAGAGTCTAAAACATCAAAGTTGGACATGTAAGAGAGTCATGGTGATCCTTTGACTCATCTAAAAAGATTTTGAAATCAATTAAGAGGAAAATGGGAAAAGAGGAATTGCTGACAGTTTACTTTGAAGAGGTTTTGATGGTGATAAATTCAAAATGTTGAGTTCAAAAAGAAAAAAAAAGATGATGTAGAAATGATTATGGAGACTCCATTAAGGCCGACGTGCAAATAAGTGGAGAAAATTAAGTTCGGTAATTTAAAAGCCAATCTGCTCTCCACAAGAAAGAATTTTTGGTAGTCTGTTTTATTTCTCTTTATACTACCCGAATTATTTTAGGGTTGAAATTTAGGATCTATTTTATCTTATTTTATTATCATTTCTATTCGAATCCTACTATCTTTATGTCAACAAATGAGTGTCCTTTTTATTTTATTTTATTTTATTTTATTTTCTATTTTATATTTTTTTAGTTGTCTTTTCTTTTCTTTAGAGAGCTCTTTCTACGGTGATTCTAGTGATGTGATATGCATGTTAAATTCACAAACTGATCTTTAAATCCAATCTAATCCTGAAACATTTGACCAAGAAGATAGAGTTGAAGGGAAAAAGCATATAAGAAAATAAGTAAAATGTTCAGGTTTTGGGGAGATAGTTACAACCTCTTTTGAATGTATTGAGGCAGTAACTTTATGAATCAGGAAATAACTTGATAATTTTGAATGGAGTTGATCGAAGGATATATACTATCCACTATAAGGAAAAACAAAAGAAAGTTAGCTCCAAAAGGACATGAGTCACTCATCGAGAAAAAAAGTACAATATAAGTGGACATGTATATTTCACAAGCTTAAAAAAAGTGATGCAAGTGCATCAGATTAGTCACGATCAATGTTGAAAAGATGCGTGTGATCTTCATTTCTACTCTCAGATTACATGTTATGTACTTGTGTTTTTAAGGATTAATAAGACAAAGGCATTTCATTCTACTACCCAAATATTGTGTCATCCTTTGCTACCCCTTTTGAGCTTTAGTGTTATTTTCTTTCGTGCCCCTCTTTTGGAATCAAAATAGAATTTGAAAAAGTTGAAAAAAAAAATATCAAGAAAAATGGAGTAAAAAAAAGAGTTGAAAAAAAAGAGAAAAAAATCAATCAAAAATCCAAATTCAAGCAAAAGAAATGTCTGAACTACATTTGACTTGATTCTTGCTATGAAAAGATACGTAGGCAACCCTATTCTGGGGTTCGGTCCAACCAAGTAAAAATTCAATTTACCCAGTATGAAATAAAACTGGGGCAAAAATTTATTTCCTTAAAAGTTGATTTCAAAAGGTGTATGCTTTACCTAATTTCATGTATATTTTTTAGCCTCATATCGTCCTTTATTTCTTACTCTATCCGAAAGCCAAGTTACAATCAAAGAAAGACCTTCAGATCAATCTTTGAGAATGTCAAGGCTAAACATGTATGAGTATATGAGGTTTCAAATTATGGACACCATAAGGTGACAGTGAATTGTGAGAACAATAAAAAATGAGAGAGTCTTATTGGTGAAAATCCTCATGGACACCATAAGGAAATGGTGAGCTGAGAAATAAATGAAAATGAGATCGGCTCATTGGCAAAAACCCATTGAAGTGTCACTAGTCGAAGGAGGATTGTAATCTAGAAGGAGCATGTTCAAGAATGGCTCCATTTTAAATTCAATGAGTGGGCAAAAGTTGATAGTGATTAGTTTGGGTAGATTAGGTTATGTAATTCAAAATGTATGTCATAATCACTGGAATCACCAGTCATATCCAGATAAGTTTTCATTTTTGTTATTTTTGAAAAGAGATGTCTATTGTCTTTTTATTTTCTTTGTATTATTATTTTTATTTTTGATTTTGTGTCGTTGTCATCGAATGAAAAATTAATATCGTCATCTTTCATGTATTTTGAGTCAAATTTATGTCAAGACAAGGGACAAAGAACTTCAAAACTTGCTACCAACTCCCTCAATTGTAAAGCATGACAAAGGGCTGCTGCACCAAGTTAACATGCTTCAAAATAAAGTAAGATATTCAAGAATACTTATCACCCGATAATTTTTAGACTCACAAAAGTATAAGAGGTGAATTTGAAGTTGAACCTAGAGGCATCATGCAAGAGAAATATGATTTGAGTCAAAAGGTTTTAGTAGTCAGAATTTGGGGTCAATACTACAGCAAGGCAACAATACCTATCAATGTTTTGCAATGGAGCTAAGTATGATAAGTGCAAGAGATTGCCTTAATGGCCAAATGACACAAATCAACCATCGTGTTTTTAAATTAAAAAGTTTTCTTATATGAAATAAAAATATGTTACCTTCAAATCAAAGGCTCAAAGCCTAAATATCAAAAGATACAATTCCTCATTTTGCAAATGCAAGAGGAAATAATGCTACACATATTTAGTAATCACAATCATAGTGAAAACTCATCATCCTATACCCCTAGGAGATATATTTTCTTATTTGGGTAAGTCATTTTTCATGTGTTAGGTGATGCACTTCCTAACTTGAACCATCATTCCTAGAAGACGCACTTTCTAGTCCAGTCATTTCATTTAACCCCTAGAAGACGCACTTCCTAGTCTGAATAAGTCATTTTTCATTTGTTAGGTGACACACTTCCTAACTTGAATATTCACTCCTAGAAGATGAACTTTCTAGTCGAGTCATTTCATTTGACCCCTAGGAGACGCACTTCCTAGTCAGGGTATGTTAGCTTTTATTTGCTAGGTAACACACTTCCTAACTTGAACATTCACTCCTAGAAGATGCACTTTCTAGTCCATTCATTTCATTTAACCCCTAGGAGACATACTTCCTAGTCTGAATAAGTCAGTTTTTATTTATTAGGTGAAACACTTCCTAACTTGAATCATTACTCCTAGAAGACGCACTTTCTAGTCGAGTAATTTCATTCAACCCCTAGGAGACGCACTTCCTAGTCTGAATAAGTTATTTTTCATTTTTTAGGTAACGCACTTTCTAACTTGAACATTCACTCCTAGAAGACGCACTTTCTAGTTGAGTCATTTTATTTGACTCATAGGAGATGCACTTCCTAGTCAAGGTATGTCAATTTTCATGTGTTAGGTAACGCACTGCCTAGCTTAAACCATTACTCCTAGAAGACGCGCTGTCTAGTCGAGTTCTTCCATTAAACCCTAGGAGACGCACTTCCTAGTCTGGATAATTCAAGTTTCATTTGTTAAGTGACGCATTTCTTAACTTGAACCTTCACTCCTAGAAGACACACTTTCTAGTTGAGTCATTTCATTTAACCCCTAGGAGTTGCACTTTTTCGTCTGGGTAATTAAAGTTTCATGTGTTAGGAGTCGCATTTCCTAATTTTGGTCATCAGTTTTACCTTGAAAAAATGCATTTCTTTAACAGGGCCTTAATTCACCCTTTTTACTGTACTTTTTAAAAGTTGTGATCTGATGACACTCACAAAATTTTCTAGTACAAACTGGGGCAAAACTTTTGTTCATGTTTATTGAATTTTACTTTTTGCTCAGGACCCTCCTGAAGAATGAGAATTTATTTTATACTCAGGATCCTCCTAAAGAATGGGAATCTAATTTTGCTCAGGACCCTCCTGAAGAATGAGAATTTATTGTATGAACAAGACCCTCCTGAAGAATAGGAATTTATTTTTATGGAGAAGACCTTCCTGGAGAATGGTAATTTATTTTTTCTCAGGACCCTCCTGAAGAATGGGACAAGACCCTCCTGAAGAATGGGAATTAGTTTTATGCTCAGGACCCTCCTGAAGAATAGGACAGGACCCTTCTGAAGAATGGAAATTAATTTTATGCTCAGGACACTCCTGAAGAATGGGACAGGACCCTCCTGAAGGATGGGAATTTATTTTTATGCTCAAGACCCTCCTGAAGAATGGGACAGGACCCTCCTAAAGAATGGGAATTTATTTTATGCTCAGGACACTCCTGAAGAATGGGACAGGACCCTCCTGAAGGATGGGAATTTATTTTTATGCTCAAGACCCTCCTGAAGAATGGGACAGGACCCTCCTGAAGTATGGGAATTTATTTTTATGCGTAGGACCCTCCTAAAGAATGGGACAGGACCCTCCTAAAGAATGAGAATTTATTTTATGCTCAGGACCCTCCTGAAAAATAGGAGAGGACCCTCCTGAAGAATGGGAATTTATTTTTATGCTCAGGACCCTCTTGAAGAATAGGACAAAACCCTCCTGAAGAATCAGAATTTATTTTTATGCTCAGGACCCTCCTGAAGAATGAGACAGGACCCTCCTGAAGAATGAAAATTTATTTTTATGCTCAGGACTCTCCTGAAGAATGGGACAGGACCCTCCTGAAGAATCAAAATTTATTTTTATGCTCAGGACCCTCCTAAAGAATGGGAATTTATTTTATGCTCAGAACCCTCCTGAAGAATGGGATAGGGCCCTCATGAAGAATGGAAATTTATTTTTATGTTCAGGATCCTCCTAAAGAATGGGACAGGACCCTCTTGAAGAATGGAAATATATTTTTATGCTTAGGACCCTCCTAAAGAATGGGACAGGACCCTCCTGAAGAATGGAAATTTATTTTTATGCTTAGGACCTTCCTGATGAATGAAAATTTATTTTTATGCTCAGGACCCCCCTGAAGAATGAGATAGGACCCTCATGAAGAATAAAAATTTATTTTATGCTCAGGACCCTCCTGAAAAATAGGACAGGACCCTCCTGAAGAATGAGAATTTATTTTTATGCTCTGGACCCTCCTGAAGAATGGGACAGGACCCTCCTGAAGAATGGAAATTTATTTTTACGCAGGACCCTCCTAAAGAATGGGAATTTACTTTTTGCTTAAGACCCTCCTGAAGAATGGGAATTTACTGTGTCCAGGACCCTCCTAAAGAATGGAATGTTATTTTTCCGTGTCACCTTTTATTTAGAGTTCAGGAACATATTTGAAAAAAAAATCCAGAAGCCCGCCTAAAGAACAGAGTAATAAAAGAGCAAGTCAAGAGCCCGCTTAAAGAACAGGGTGAACATAATCGGTTGCAAGCTTAGGAGCCCGTCTGAAGAATCGGGTGAAGATTCTCAAGTCTAAAGCAGAAGAAAGTCTGAAGAATATGGCGACTATCTCATCACTTGAGAAGTCATGAAGATTCAAGTCAAAATTCTAGAAAGTTGTATAGATAGGATCTTTTATTTGTATCTTCTTTTTCTATTTTTATTTGAATTTAGAAAGCAAAAGTAGTTAACCAAAAACTCAACGGAATCTCACTCGACCTTTATCTTTTTCTCACTTTTTACCTCTGAACTACATGTGACCTGATTCTCTTAAAACCCGAGATATGTAGGCGGTCCAATACCAGGACTCGGTCACATCTTTTGCTTTATTTTGTTTTATCTTCACCTTTAGAATAATTGGAGGATCAAAAATCATATCTTGTCAACTTCTTTGTATGAAAACTCTTCCAAATTTCATATAAAGAGGGGCAAAATATAGACACGTGATTTTGACCCTCCCCGAGTTTAATATATATATATATTGTATTAAATATTTATATTTGATCCGATATTATTTTAACTCTTATTTATTTTTATCAATTTTTAGTTAAAAAATAAATAACTAAAATAAAGTTAATTTTGAGATATTTTATTTTTATTTTTATTATAATTTTAAAAATAATACAAAATAAATAAATAAATAATATATTTTTCTTTTTCTTAAATTTTAAATAAATAAGTTAGTAGTTTTAGTATTATCTTAATTATATTTATTTTCGGCTATTTATAAACTTTTATTGTATTTTCTTAAATATAAAAATTAATTAGTTATTATTATATTATTTTAATTATTACTAATTTATTTATTTATTATTATATTTTTATTATCTTCTATATATATATATATATATATATATATATAAAGAATTCAAATACCAAACCTTATCTGCCTATAACTATTCCCCCTATCTGTTTTCCCCCAAAAAATCCTGTATTTAAAAGAAACCAACATACTTTTTGTCTGGACAATATCAGACTGTATCAAAATCTAGATAAAAAAAAGTCAAAAAGTCAGAAAAAGAAAGAAAAGAAGAAAGTTGAAGTGGAAATTTCTGTCGCAGCTTTGGGTAGCGACGTTTGGATTTCTCGTTGATACATAAACAGGTTTTATTTCAATCTTGTATCATTTATATTGCAAATTCTCTGTGAAATAGTATGAAATTGAATGTTAAAGCAATCCTAAACATTATTTAGTATTCAAGTTACATATATATTTGCACACAGATGTATTGAATGTTAAAATATGGTGTGTTAATATCATGTAGTTTTTCTCAAAAATTACAAAAAAAAAAAAAGGAAGTGAATATATCAACATGCACTGATATATATATTTTCACACACTAAAAACGCACTCACATCACAGTATTCATCATTCACATACATAATACATGCAATATCAATGATTACTTCATTAACACTTTTAATAAACAGTCAGTCTCGGTACAAAAATAAAATCAGAAAAGATGAGGTTTAGGGATAAATCGATGGTGATATCAGAAGCGGCAAACAAGTGAATGAAAAATATGAAAATCCATTCCAGACGCATTTTTCCGGCAGAATTCAACCAGAATACGCCAAATCTACTATTACCATATCACTATCATGCCTCATTTCAGATCGAATAAAAAAATACTCTTACTTACCGGAACACGCACACACATACACTGATTTTGCGAAACTAATTGAATAAATTGGAAAACCCATGCCGGAAAACCCCCTTCCCTGCACCGTCCCGTCTTCCTTTTTCCCTTCTCCTTCATTAACAACCCCCCAGCGGTGAACCCTGTTCACCGCCACGCTCCCCTCTCTCCTTTTTTCCCTTTTTCCATTAACTACCGCCCCAGAAACCCGCCAGCACCGCCCCCTTCCTTTTCCATTTCATCGCCATCCATCGTCACACCAGAGAGCACCAAATCTGGTGAAGCCCATGGCTGACGATCCTCTCTCTTTTCCAACGATCACCGGTGAAATCATTCACCGGAAACGATTTCCCATTAATGACGAAAATGAGATTCAACTCCTTGGTTCAGTTGGAGTTTTCTTTTGTTTGTTGTGAGTTTGGCTAATGTATATCAAAAAATATAAAAATTGGGTAACTTAATATATTAAGTTTACTATTAATTGTCATAAATATAGTTTATTATTTATTAAATTATTTATCTTTTTAAAAAACTTTTATTCAATTTTTAAAGTTAAACACATTTTAAATAATTAAAAATTATTACAAGTTTAAAAATAACGAATTAACATCTTTAACTCTAGGTAAATTCTTAAGCACGTTAAAATATTCGTCTCAATAAAGAATGCGGCGTACGCTTCTTTTTGAGACATTTAAAAATTCAAGGATACAATAATGCACCTTGAAAAATATTTCTCTAAAAATTTACTTTCAAAGATTTATTTAATATAAGATATATATAAACATATTAGATATTAAAAATAAGCAAATTAAAGGCCTATAAACATAAGTTATCAAAATAGTTTAAGTCAAGATAAGTCAATAAAGCGACTGTGCTTGAACCACGGGACTCGAGAGGTGCCTCACACCTTCCCCTCGATCAATAGAATTCCTTACCCGGTCTTCTGTTTTTGCAGACCATAACAAAGAGTCATTTCCTTTTGATTAGGGATTCAAAAAGGTGACTTGGAACACCAAAACTCAATTCCAAGTGGCGACTCTGTAATTAAAATATAATCCCTATTCAAAATCATCACTTTAATTGGAAAAATCCTTCGACTCGTTCCTCGAGCGAAAAGGGGGTGTGACACACTGCCTCAACTGCGATGATTTAGGTGATGGTCCATCGCTAGCTCGATGGCCCGTCAGCCTTTCCATCGCACTTGGGCGGTCCAGACTGCTTTCTATTAAACGACCATAACTTTCTACTCCGACATCGGATTTTGGGAAAATGAGTATCGTTGGAAATATAATTCAATTTCCCATACGATAAAAAGTTAAAATTGGGGAAACTCTATCTGATTTAAATATTACTCACTTAGAAAGTCATCCTTAATCTTCTAGAGACTAAATTAGACTTAAAGAAAGTTCGGGGTATTAAATATCTCTCTCTTGGGAACATTCATCCTCAAATGTGGCTAATGAAATTGAGACGCTAAAAACTGAGGCTATAACTGGAGTATGCTAATAAAAGCATGACTAAACTGATTTGCAAATGCATGAGCTATCACATGAATGACTATATAAATCTTGAATCATGGAATGAAAAGAGATGAGTTGAGGTAACTTATTACATTAAACTGAATCTGAATTTGTTACGAAGAGATGAGGGTACTTGGTTCGCATATCTGCTTCTGCTTCCCAAGTGGCTCCCTCGGTGGATTGATTTCGCCAAAGAACCTTGACTAATGGAACTTCTTTGTTCCGTAATCTACGAATCTGACGATCAAGGATCTCAACACAAACTTCTTCATAGGAGAGGCTATCATGAACTTCTGTGTTTCCCAAGGGTACTACAACCGTTGGATCACGAATACACTTCTTCAATAAAGACACATGGAATATAGGATGCACATACAATAAATATGCAAACAACTCAACCTCATATGCTACCTTCTCAGCACGACTCAAAATTCTATAGGGGCCAACATACCGGGGACTAAATTTCCTTTTCTTGCCAAACCTCTTCACCCTTTTCATTGGTGAAATCTTCAAGTACACCAAATCACCAACTTCAAACTCAAGATCCCTTTTTGTCACATCTGCGTATGATTTCTGACAACTCTGAGCTGTCTTTAATTTTTCTTTAATCAATTTAACCTTCTCCATAGCCTCAAACACCACATCAGGACCAAAAAAGTAGCTTCACCCACTTCAAACCAACCTATGGGTGATCTACATCTTCTCCCATAAAGAGCTTTGAACGGGGCCATCTGGATGCTAGAGTGATAACTGTTGTTATACACAAACTCAATCAATGGCAAATGCTTTTCCCAACTACCCTTGAAATTAAGAGCACATGCCCTCAACATATCTTCTAGAGTCTTGATAGTTCTCTCAGCCTAACCATCTATCTGTGGATGAAAAGCAGAACTAAGGTAAACTAAGGTACCAAGACCCTTCTGAAGTGCTCTCCAAAACTAAGAAGTGAACTAAGTATCCCTATCCAAATTAATAGACAAGGGAACTCCATGCAACCTGACTAACTCTCATATATACAACTTAGCATAATCCTCAGTTGTATAAGATGTATGCATTGGCAAGAAATGGGTTGACTTAGTCAACCTGTCTATAATAACACAAATCGAATCATGATGACGACGTAAAAAGGGTAAACTAGTAACAAAATCCATATTCACCTCTTCCCACTTCTAAGTGGAATAACAAATTCTTGCAACGTACCACCACGCCTTTGCTGCTCTACCTTAACCTGTTGGCAAGTTACACACTTGGCTACAAACTCAGCTATATCCTTCTTCATTCCACTCCACCAATAGATTTCCCGCAAGTCGCGGTACATCTTGGTAGCACCGGGATGAATAGAATATCGCATTCCATGTGCCTCAGCCATAATTCTCTGCCTCAAATCAGCAACACAAGGAACACAAAAATCTATCCCAACATAGCAACACACCATCTCCCCCTTGGGAGAAAACCACTACCTTTTGGTCATTAAATGACTCCTTCAGTTTGACCAAACTACGATCCATATCTTATTTCTTCTTTACTTCAGAAACTAAAAAGGATTCAAAACTACTCTGAACTGAAACACTACCCTCAACTAAATCAAGCAACCTAACACCCAACCTAGCCAAATGATACACTTCCCAAGCCAACTTCTTCTTATCTTCCTCCACATGAGCCACACTGCCCATAGACAACCTACTAAGGGCGTCTGCCACTACATTGGCCTTTTTCGGATGGTACAACACGCTTATATCATAATCTTTTAGCAACTCTAACCATCTCCTCTGTCTAAGATTTAATTTCCTCTGAGAAAACACATACTGTAAGCTGTTGTGGTCCATAAAGACATTATCATGAATATCATAAAGATAGTGTCTCCAGATTTTCAAAGCAAAAACTACAGCAGCTAATTCGAGATCATAGGTTGGGTAATTCTTTTCATACGACTTCAACTGTCTAGAGGCATAGGCTATAACCTTACCTCTCTGTATCAATGCACAGCCCAAACCAACTCTAGAGGCATCACAATACACCATAAAACCATCAGTACCATCGGGCAATGTTAACACAGGAGCTGAAGTGAGTCAAGTCTTCAACTCCTAAAAACTCTTTTCACAGGAATCTTACCAGGAGAACCTAACTTTCTTTAGGGCCAGTCTAGAATAGGGGATGCAATAGATGAGAAGCCTTCAAGAAAACAAAGGTAATAGCTAGTAGACCCAAGAAACTCCTAATGTCTGACGGAGATATAGGTCTACGCCAATTTCTTACGTCTGTTGTCTTTCAGGAATTTACTTTAATGCCTTCGGCTAAAATAATATGATCGAGAAAGGCTACTGACCTTAGCCAAAACTCATACTTGTTGAATTTGGTGAACAACTGATGATCTTTTAGAGTTTACAAGACAATTCTAAGATGATATGCATGGTCATTCTCACTACGAGAGTAAACAAGGATATCATCTATGAATACTATGATAATATATCAAGATATTGTTTGAACACTCGATTCATGAGGTTCATGAAAGATGATGGAGCATTGGTTAGCCCGAAAGACATGACTAGAAACTCAAAGAGACCATAACTAGTTTGAAAGGCTGTCTTTGGAATATCACACTCCCTTACTTTAAGCTAATGATAGCCGGATCTAAAGTCTATCTTTGAGAAATAACTTGCACCTTGCAATTGATTAAACAGGCCATCAATTCTAGGAAGAAGGTACTTATTCTTGACTTTGACCTTATTAAGTTGACGATAGTCAATACACATACGCAAAGAACCATTTTTCTTTCACACAAACAAGACGGTGTGCCCTAAGGAGAAACACTAGGCTATATGAAACCTTTGTCTAGAAGATCCTTGAGTTACTCTTTTAACTCCTTAATCTCTGCGGGTGACATAAAATATGGAGGAATGAAAATAGGCTAGGTATTGGGACGAAAGTCAATCCTGAACTCTATCTCTCTATCGGGAGGTACCCCTGGGAGATCTTCCAGAAAGACATCAGGAAACTCTTTAACTATATTGACTGACTGAAGTTGGATCCTTAGACTTAGTGTCTTTAACTTAAACTAGATGATAGGTGCAACCTTTGGATATCATCTTTCTGGCCTTAAGATAGGATATGAAATGACTCTTAGGAGATACAAAACTTCTGGACCATTCAAAGACTGGCTCATCTGGGAATTGAAACTTAACCACATGGGTACGACAGTCTATAGATACATAACAGGAATGAAGCCAATCCATACCCAGAATAAGGTCAAAATCGACCATATCTAACTCTATCAAATCAGTAAATATGACCTTATGAAGAACAGTAATAGGACACTTTTTATAAACTTGAATAGCAATAACTGACTCTCCTATAGAAGTGGAAACCAGGAAAGGCTCAGGGATTTTTTTAGGACTTATCTCAAAATTCATAGTAACCAACGGTGTCACATAAGAAAAACTTGACCCAGGGTCAAATAATGCATACACATCAAAATGAAAAACACAAAGCATACCAGTCACAACATCTGGTGAATCCTCCTGCTCCTGGCGGGAGGGCAAGGCATAGAATCAATTCTGCACTGATCATCAGTAGTACTGGATGAAACACCCTGAGAAGGGGCTGGACAGGCTAAAGGAGTTAGTGCACTGGTAGTATAAGTTTGGGGTCAAGCATCTTGGTTCCCTTATCTAGCATGCGGGAAATCTCTAACAAGATGGGCTAACTTACCACAACCAAAACAACCCTTCTGCCTGGCTAAGCACTCACCGGGATGGTCCTTACCACACTTAGCACATAGAGGATAACAAAGTCTTCTGCTCACACTATTATAAGACCTGGACATGGAAGATCTACCCCACTACTCCTGCCTATTTCTGGGTGTGGGAGCACTGGATGACGAAGGCACTGGCATAGAAGGACGATTCTAAAACTGCGAATGGTTCCCTCCATGGGATCTAATCTGACCATACTCAAACTGCTCTGATATAGCCCTCTTATTTCCTCTTACCCTATCTCTTTTCTTTATCTTTTCTGCCTCAATCTACTAAGCATGCATCATCAATCTGGAAAGATCTATATCTCTATTAAGCATAATAGTCCTGCACTCTTAAGCCACTAATCCAGACACACCAGTCATGAACTTGCTCATACTATATCTGGGGTCGGCTATCAAATCAGGAGCATACATAGCTAACTAGTTGAACTTAAGGCAATACTTCTTTACAATTATAGAGCCTTGCTACAGTTTCATGAACTCTTCTATCTTCTCTTCCTTCATCTCAAGTGGGAAAAACTTATCCAAGAATGCATCTTGGAACACCTGCCAAGTCATATGAGCTGCAGTCTCCCCTCTATTCTTCCTCCACATCACAACTTAGTCATAAGCAATATTTTATTGCACACTTTTATCTTCAGTTACATGCATAGCTGGGGTGATCTTCTTCACCTCCTCAAGATAAAACCGTGGGTCCTCACCTTTCTTTGACCCAAAGAATTTGGGCGGGTTCATCCTCATAAAGTCACGAAGTTTGGCTGTAGCTGCATCACCCCCTTGCTAATGCAAAGCAACAGCCTAATTATTGTCTTGCATAGTAGCAGTCACAGCTTGGGCTAATATCTGAAAAGTAGCCCAAAATTCGACATGTGTCATGTTTTCATTCAGGGGATCAATAGGTTAGCATGGATGATCGTCATTCCTACAAGCATTAGCTCTTCGGGGAGGCATTTTCTGTCATAAAAGAGCATAAATTAATAGTGGATAGAGATAGTTGTAGGCATGATAGATTTTGAAAGAAAAAGATGACTTTTTCTTAAAATATCTCGTAGCCTCTTGTTCGTAGATATGGCGCACTTCACACCGATGATCAAGACTCTATCTAATATGGCTTGTCTAACACCCTAGGAATCCTTAAACCTTAGGCTCTGATACCAAGTTTGTAACGCCATAAAATCTCATCCCGAAGTTTCACATGGTACTTAAGGCTATAAGTAGCCCTAAACTAACCCTTTGAGCCTGTTACTATTTCTAATACTTACTTTAGGATAAATAAACCAAGCAAGATCGTATATTATATAAAATCAAAAATAAAATAATAGAAAACAATGTCTGGATATCAAATACTGGAAATCTGGAAAACTTTAACTAATAGTTTGACAAGCCTCTACTTACGAAGAACTAGAGAGTCATTGGGACAAACCCCCAACTGACTCAAACTAGACTGAAAAGAAATAATCAACTTCTACAAGACTGAAGTCAGGGAAATAGGTCCTCAAACCATGAGGACTCACTAACTGCTAAAGTGTAGATAAAGGTACTCGAAGATCACTATCGCTGCGAGACAGAGCACCTGAATCTACATTATGAGATAATGTAGCACATGGATTTATATGTGGATCAGTAATTTAAGGATGTACTGAGTATATGGGGGTGCATGCAATAATTAAAACAATATCATCAATTTTTCATAAAATCGTGCGTGCTAATATGTATGACTCACATAGCTCGAATAAGTCTGAAATTTAAATCTCATAAATCATGAATACTGAAACATATAGTATAAATCTCGTGAGTCATTACACTTGGTTCTAAAATTTGTGTTTTTGTTACTTTCCCAAAATATATAGACTAAATAGTAAAGTGCTCACATCTGTATTTGGAAGCTAAGACTGTAACTTTGAAACTGAAATCTCAAGTAAAACAATATTTGAATAAGCTTGTGACCCTTTACACTTAGCAACTAAAAATCTTTACTGACTAGGAAATCTTTCAAAACTTTAGGGAATTCTCTTTTAAACTGTATTGCAAGCGAAAACTCTTTTGATACTCTCAGAAAAATACTCAAAAGCTATTTAATTTCTTTTACTTGTAGGGAGGTTCTCTTAACCGATGAGCTACATGAAGTCTAACGTTTTGTCCTTCTAAGGAAGAAACCTCACATTGGGGAGAGGTGTCATACTCTTGCCCGGGAGTATAACCTCAACTCAATGATCACTATCTCTGCCTCAGGCACATAAATCTCAATCCTACGGTGGCACATATTACTGGGGTATGAAATTGTAATAACTTACCCAACTCGGTGTTAAATACTACTACCATTAAATTAGCTACACTCATCTTATGGAAATCCATATTTAATAATCTTATGGTTTATAATTAAACCAACTACAAAATCTGTAATCTTATTCAGTGAAGTGGATTTCAAATCTATTATAACCATCAAGGTCAAACTTTCTCAATAATCTCAAACTAATCAAATCATGGGTGCTTATATCACAAAAGTTCTTACAATTACAATCTCAAGTAAGGCTTAATGACCCATATTTTAATCTCAGGTGAAGATATATCAAAATACATACTAGATATCATAAAGATTTATAAATCATATAGAAATCTAGAAATTTCCAATAATATGCATTATAATATCAACATACTCATGTACTTCAATTTCTAAAATATTGAAAACATCAGAATCTCAATAATAACAACATAGGGTATAAACTCATACTTCAATTCCATAAGAAAACATGTCAAATCATATATTTTTGTAATTAAAGACAAGTTTTGAGCACAAGGATGAAAGGATTGTCCTTGTTCAAACCCCACATTCCTTTGGCTATGAATTTAGATAGACAAGCTTGCTTGAGACTCTTTTTTCGTACTCTTGAGTAAGGATTCTTGAAGCTTTTGACTTGTGAAACTTGAATCTTAATTCAATTTGTAAAAACTATGGTGAAATCTTGAGGTTCTTGGAGAAAGATTTAGATCTTTCTCTTGAGGGTTATCTTGAGAGAAAACCCTAGTTTTTTATGCTAGAGAAGAATATAACATTTGCTCCTCAAATCTGATGTATATAGATATGAAAAAGGTGTGCGACGGAAGTGTGTGATGGCCCAAGTGACGGTCCATCGCTAGCTCAATGGCCCATTAACATTCCCATCATACTTGGCCAAAATGTGACTCTTCTGCCTCTGTTACAATGGTTTTAGCAATGGTCATCACTAGCTCGATGGTCCATCGGCCTTTTTATCGCGCTTGTCCATAAGGTGGGTACACTATCTCGACTGTGATGGTTCGGTCGATGGTCCATCGCTAGCTCGACAGCCCATCAGCTTTTCCGTCACACCTACGTGGTTCAAAAAGCTTTTTGTTAAATGGACATAACTTTCTACTCCGACATCAGATTTTTGCAAAATGAGTATCATTGGAAAGAAAATTCAATTTCCCATACGATAAAAAGTCAAAATTAGGGACACTCTATCTTATTTAAACATTATTCACTTAGGAATTCATCCCTTAATCTTCTAGAGATTAAATTAAACTTAAAGAAATTTTGGGTATTACAGTTCCAGAACTATATAGCCAGCTTAGGTTGAGATATCAAACCTTTCAGTTGAGGGTTGATGAGGTGCTTTACCTACCCGTAGAGGGTACCATCATTCTCGTTTAGGGAACCTACTAGTAAAAGGTTACTCTTTGGCTTATCTTTACCCATGGCACGGTACTGACACACTTCCAATTGGGGTTAAAGATTGGACCCCTATTAGTTCAGATTGGGGCATGTTTGTTAGATGATTACCTCCTACAGTTTTAATTTCTGTCTCAATCTTCAAAATAGAACTCAGTTCAGCTCTACAGAATTAGGACTGTCAGATACAGTCACTCAATTATCAGTAATTTAGATTATCAGTGATCTCAGATTATCAGTATATTCAGTTATCAGTTATCAGATTTAGTTTTAATATACTCAGTTAAAGTATGCACAGTATGTTTAGTAGTTACAAATCCTCCATGTATGCGATCAATTATTGTTCATGCATATGAACCCATGCATTCAGCCTTACCTTATTTAGCATACCAGTATATTCCTATGTATGGATCGCATACCCATTTCTTGTGCTATTATGTTTCAAATCATAGGTTCGGACGCTCAGGTTCCTGATCCTGCATAGCTAGATTTAGCCGTAGTAGCAGATTTAGTAGTGAGTCCTCATCTATCGAGGATATGCTTTTTATTTTAGTACTTTAACTTAACAGTATGTTAGTAGATGGAGTTAGTTGGGGGATTATCCCATCAACTCCACTTTCAGCCAGTTTTAATTAGAGGCTTTTCAAATAGTATTTTAGATTCAGATGTTATTATTCATTATCAATATTTTAGATAATTTGAACCTTATGGCATTTCAGTCCATCTTCTGCATTATTATAGTATTTTTGTTTAGTGCTCATAGAAAATATCATTCATGGGTTAGCTTGTGGTCCTTTGGAGTCGTAAGCACCGTGTGACAACTAGGGGGTAGTCTCGGGTCGTTACAAACTTTGTATCAAATCCTAAGGTTCAACAGTGTCCTAGGGAGTCTAAAAAGTCACATCGCATAGAGTCTTATGCATGGGTGTATAGCGCACCACACTTATGGACAGGAGGCTATGAGATGTTTTATGAAAAAGTTTCCCTTCCTTCGTGTCTCAGATTATGCTATAGAAGGTCCTCTAAGAAAGTTATACAGATAGAGATTTCTCAGAAAGTTCCTTACAGACAGTTATGGGATTTTATACAGGCTTGAAATTATTCCATCAGCGCCCTTATGAGTAAGAAAGATTTCATTCATGATTCATGAAAAATCATGCATCTAGCCAAAGTCAGATGTTTTTTTAGATCCCTTCTCAGAATGCTATGATAGCATTTGACCTAGAGTTAAAAGCAAGGACCCAGAGGTTTAGCAGCCATAAAATAGGGATAGTATTATCTGAATTTAAGCAGATTATATTTCATGGGGCTAGTTGTATGAAAGGTGAAATAGTAGGCTTGACACAATGTATGCAAGAACTTTAGTTTGTTGATTTGAAATATATGTTGTGGATGTGATATTTGCAGGCTATTATGAAAGTAGTATGGTTATTAAAGATTTTTAGATATCCATGTTATGTGTTAGAATCTAAGTTTGAACCTTTGAAGATTGAGATAGTAGAAAGAAGAGTAAGAATTCTAAGATTTGTCGATGTTGATATTTATATATGATGATTGTTGGGGCTATAGAAAGTTAAGAATTATGTATCAAAAAAGGTACTAGTAGTGGACCTTACGTTATCAAGAGTAGTCCTTCAGGATGAGTTCAGTGTTTATGAGTATTATTGTACCTCAGACTCTAGAAGTAAAGTGGTAACAGTTTAGTTTAGAATTTATTAAGTGATCCGCAGATTAAAAATAATGGCCTTAAGATAAAGGGGAGATGGTAGAACAAGTAACCAAGTTAGGCTTTCAGATTTTAGTAGTAATGTCAGTAATGTCATTACTCATGCCTTAAATGTCAGCTCTATAATCATATATCATATTCGTGCATATTTTCGAAAACTATGCATGCTTACAATTACTAGTATAAGGAGTTTCAATTCACTCTGTAGTACAAATCAGGTTCCATAAGTTCAAAAATTCCAAACTCAGGTCATACAGTTCATGACGCACGTATTCATGTCTCCTAGTATACTTAGTTCCCATGACTCATGTAACACTCTAAATTATTCGTGAAGTTCAGTTTATGCCATGTGTTCCTCAGTACTCAGAAGCATGTCTAAGTCATTCAGTCATTTTTTAGTTAGATAGTGTCTCGTACATCATCACAGTCTTTCTTAAACCTATCAGTCCCATATTCAGTACCGTTACAAACTTGGTATCAATTACCATCTCATATCGTCCTCATGTCAGTCATGTATTTCATAAATCAATTTTAGCCATGTAATCATACATCAGATATGTATGTTCAGTCTATCAGACCAGTCACATAATTATGCTTCAGTTGTGCATGTCTAGTTTAGTACGTAAACTCAGTCTATACATACTCTCTTAGCTTAACTAGCCACATTCAAGGACGAATGTTCCCAAGGAGGAGATATTATAATACCCTGTATTTCCCTGGCCTAGATTAACCAGCAGTACATGGGTTATCCAAAAAAAATTTGAAATACCCTGTAAAACCCTTAATTATTCACTTTTTTCCAAAATCAAAAAGTAGTTCTCTCTCAACAAAATAAACCCTAGCTTTCAAGAATCAAGGTCAAACCCAAGAATCTCTCCAAGAACTCCAAGCATCTTATGAAATAAGGTATGTTAGATATTCATCTATGGGTCCCTTCCATCCATTGAGTCAAAGAATCTATTTTTAAAGCTTCAAGAATTTTGATTCATGATTTACATGTATGAAATTGGATTGTTTTCATGTTTTAACCTTTATTGAGTTTCAATCCATGATAAAAGGTAGATTCCATGAAGTGGTATAGCATGTATGTTGAATTGAGTAATCGCCATGTTATAATCCATGAATTTGCAAGTTGATTGTTGTATCCATATTAACCCTAAGTGTTTATGATTTAATGAACCAAGTATGCTTCCCATGTGTTTGATAAATTGTATATGAGAATGAAATAATGCCATTATAGCATGCTAACATGTATTCCCCTTTCATGTACAAGTTAATGCATTACAAGTGTTTGATGAAATGTCTCTATGAATGAATTGTGACTAAGTGAACATTGTTGGGTTATTCGAGATTATGCTTTTCTTTACTTTTAATGTTATCGAGTCCTGGGGGTATTTAATACTCGACAATTTAGCTATTACTTAGAGCCAATATTAGTTAGAGAATAGTATCAGTCATGTCATAATCAGTATTACCCTTATTCCCTTACAGAATTCAGTAGAATTCAGTCAGTTACAGAACTTAGGAAAACTCAATAATCTCAGTATTAGTCCAGTCTAGTTCAATATACTCAGTTCAGTGTCTTTCAGTTTGGAGTAGAATTCAGCACTGAGTGAGCCCAAGAATGGGGGCTCACCTGCTAGCAGAGGGTGTGATCATTATAAGTAATCCTTACATCCTAGAACTACATAGCCAGCGTAGGTTAAGACATCAAACTTACCAGTTGAAGGTTGATGAGGTGCTCTATCTGCCAGTACAGGGTACCATCATTCTCGTTTAATGAACCTGTCAGTAAAGGGTTACTCTTTAGCTTCTCTTTACCCATGGCACGGTAATGACAACCTTCTAATCGGGGTTATAGATTGGACCCCGATTAGTTTAGATTGAGGTATGTCAATTAGATGATTACCTCCCACAGTTTTAATTTCAGTCTCAATCTTCAGAATAGAACTCAGTTCAGTTCTACAGAATCAGGACTGTCAACTACCGTCACTCAGTTATCAGTAATTTAAATTATCAGTGATCTCAGATTATCAGTATATTCACTTATCAGTTATCAAACTCAATTTTACTATACTCAGTTATAGTATGCACAGTATGTTTAGTAGTTACAGATCCTCCATGTATGTTATCCAGCTCTTGCATATTATGTAGTTAGTTATTGTTCATGCATATGAACCCATGCATTCAGTCTTACCTTATTTAGCATACCAGTACATTCCCATGTATTGATCGCATACCCATTTCTTGCTCTATGATGTTTCATATCATAGGTTCGGATGCTTAAGTTTTTGACTGCGCTTAGCCCGATTTAGCCAGCAGTAGCAGATTTAGCAGTGAGTTCTCATCTATCGAGGATATACTTTTTATTTCTATACTTCAGCTTAGAAGTATGTTAGTAGATAGAGTTAGTTGGGGGATTATCCCATCAACTCCACTTTCAGCCAGTTTCAGTTAGAGGCTTTTTAGACTAGATTTAGACAGTATTTTAGATTCAGGTGTTATTATTCATTATCTGTATTTTAGATTCTTTGAACCATATGGCATTTTAGTCCATCTTTCACATTATTACAATATTTTTGTTCAATGCTTACAGCAGATAGCATTCATGGGTTAGCTTATGGTCCTTCGGGGTCGTAAGCACCGTGTGACGACTAGGGGGTAGTCTCAGGTTATTACATGTGTGATGTGAGTTTTTATATATTACTTGTTGCATATGGTTTCTAGAACTTACCCAGTATGTGTGCAAAGTGAAATAAATAATGTGAGTTTAGGAGATGATATAGGCATTTCTTTGATAGCGTTGTTTTATACCTTCTTTTTGACCTACCCTTTGTGCATGATCTTAGTCAGCCCTGTTGAGCCTTTAGATTTTTCTTTAAAAGCCTCATATGTAGCCTAATACCTTCTTTGAATGACCTGAATTTGATCCAAAAAGATCCTAAGCACTTTAATGAAAAATCAATTGAGTGAGAAGTTTGAAAACAAAAGGAGAAAGGTTGAATTGAAGCCCTAAAAGAAAATAGTATTGGTGTATATAATTGTTGTGTTATTTTGATGTCTACAAATACACCTTATTTCAAGGGTTGTAAGAGCATTAGCTTGATAAAACTCAAAGACGAGACGTGAAGTACCTATAAAAATAGTTCTTTCATTTTTGTGATTTTGTGACTCTAGATTTCCATACCTGATTTGTGAGAGATAAAATAAAGAATAGATTTGGTCCCTGTGAGAATTAAAGTGATAGAAATAAATTGCTATCACAAACAAAATATGATGAAATAGAAACTTATTGATAAATATTTGTGAGTGTAATTTAATTCCTCCTTGACTCTTCCCTATGCATTTTCTCATTGATTCAAGGGTTGTTAGTAGTGGATTTCTCAAAGATAGGATGATTTTTACCTTATTGCAATGTAGTTGATCACTATCAAGGTAGGCTGACAGCTTTGACAAAGATAATATTTGATGTCTTGATCTCTTTATGAATATCCCAAGAGTTTGTGGGATTACAAGATGTCACTTTAATGGAATATGTTATCCTTTATATAGGCTTGAGCTAAGATTTAGGATAAAGTGTTTTTTTTTGTACACAAAATCTGTGTTTTCAAAACACTACTTCATCACAAGTTCAAGAATAAATCAAGAACACATATGAAGTTACCCAATACCTTCAACACAAGATCAAAATGATCTTTCAAAGAAGTATGTTTTCAGTTTCTTAAAGAAAAATAGATGAAGTAGAAAAAAGCCAAGTCCTCTGAATTCATGGAGTGTCCTTAAGGTAATAATTCCCCTCAAGTACCCGAGGTTGCAGAATTTTTCTTCCAAGATAAAATGGTTTCACAACCAGAATATAGAGGTACCTCAAACTTTCTAGTTTTCTTCGAACTCAATCAATGGGAGATGATCACACAGAGTTATTAGAAGCAAGAGAATATTTTTCTTATGCAGAAATTTTTCATACTAAACCTGTGGAAAAAATGTAGGTTTATATAGCCATAAAGTGCCCCTTCCAAAAGGTGGCAATGGTTCATCCGAAAAGGTGTATCCTTTGGAAGAGTCATGTCTGGTCATTAGAAACATTGTGTCTTTTTCTGAACAGACATAACTATCTGAACAGTCACTCCTTTTCCAAAACAATGTATCTTTTCCTCAAAGAGTTGTGTCCCTCTATTTTCCATTCACTCTAATTGAACCTAACAATCCCCCACATGAATTGGGAAAGGCTATTCTTTGTAAAACTTTACGGACAAGTATGTTATTATCAAGCAAAGACTGATTGCATCTAGATAAATGGGTTTCCCTTTGAACTTTTCGTAGTGAACCTGTAATGGATGCACTCGGTCAATTGGTAGATTTGATATCTTTGAACCATCGAGCTTTAATATACACCTAGACAATACATGTCACACAACCAATCTTTTATTGTTTATGGTTCTCAAGGTTTTGTTCGTTTTAGCTATGAACATGTCCTGGTTTCATGAGATCTTATAGAATAGACATTTACTAACATTCTCCTTGAAGCGGCTTCCACTTCGCCCTCACATAGGTGATTTCTAAACTTTCAATCCTATAGATTAAACTATTTGGTTAAATCTGCAAAATTTAGATAATCATTAAAAGACTTCACACCATAAGTCTTATCCTTGTTTACTAAACATTATCTACATTATGAAAATGGGTTGGGTATATTGATAATGTTGAACCTGTTAGAAATAACTTTGTTTGATCTTCTTGTACCTATCTCTGGGGATCTCCAGTCTGCTAGGTAAAGTTATCGCCACGCTGACTTGTCCTAGGCTGTAAACTCATTCCCTTGGATATCCTCTCAACTCCTTTTCTAGATAGGCCTTTTGAAAGAGGATCCAACACATTATTCTTTGACTTCACATAGTCAATAGTGATAATTCCACTAGAGAGAAGTTCTCTAACTATATTATATCTCCGTCGATGAGATTTACCATTATACATCATGCTCCCTGCCCTACATCATGCTCCCTGCCCTACCTATTGCCGCTTGGCTATCGCAGTGTATACATACTGGTGCCACTGGTTTGGGCCAATAAGGAATATCTTCCAAGAAATTCTAGATCCATTCTGCTTCTTCACCGACTTTATCTAATGCGATAAACTTAGATTTCATTGTAGAGCGAGCAATACATGTCTGTTTGGATGATTTCCAAAAGACTTCTCCTCTACCGATAGTAAATACACATCCACTCGTGGATTTTACTTTATTTGATTCGGTGATCCAATTTTCATCACTATATCCTTAAAGTACCGTGATATATTTATTATAATACAAAGCGTAGTCTTGAGTGTATTTAAGATACCCTAAAATACTTTTCATTGCCATCTAATGAGTTTTATTGAGATTACTCGTGTACCAACTCAACTTACTAATAGCACATGTTATGTCTAGTTTTGTACAATTCATGATATGTATTAAACATTCCAACATTCTTGCGTACTCCAACTGTGAGTCACTTTTACCCTTATTTTTTTAAAGTGTGAAGCTCACATCCAATGGAGTCTTGGCAATACCAAATTCCAAATACTTGAATTTGTCAAGTACATTTTCGATGTAATAAGACTGTGACAATGTCAACCCTTGTGGAGTTCTGTAGATTCTTATTCCTAAGATCACATTTGCAACTCCAAGGTCTTTCATATCAAACTTGTTCTTGAGCATTCATTTTGTAGCACTTATACCAGAAATGACTCTACTGCTGATCCACATATCATCCACATACAAACAAACAATGACTTAGTGATTTGGAGTGTCTTTAATGTAAACACATTTATTTATCTTGAACCCGTTTGCCAACATGGTTTGGTCAAACCTCGCATGCCATTATTTAGGTGTTTTTTTAGTCCATAAAGTGACTTAGCAAGTTTACACACCTTATTTTTTTTCTTGGAACCGCAAAATCCTCAGGTTGTTCAATGTAAATTTCTTCCTCTAATTCTCTATTTAGGAATGTTGTTTTCACATCAATTTAATGGTTTTCAAGACCATACATCTCCGCAAAGGTAATTAACATTCGAATTAACGTTATCCTCATTACACGAGAGTATGTATCAATGTAATCAAGGTCTTTCTTTTGTTTAAAGACTTTTACAACAAGTCTTCCCTAGTATTTGTCAATAGTACCATCAGCTTTCATTTTTCTTTTGAAGATCTATTTAGAACCTAAGGGTTTATTTCCTGGATGAAGATCAACCAACTCTCATGTATGGTTGCTTAATATTGAATTAATCTCACTATTGATTGCCTCTTTCCAAATGGATGAGTCTAACGACAACATCACTTTCTTAAATATTTGAGGCTCATTTTCTAAGAAAAATGCTACAAAATCCGATTGAAACAAAGTTGACTTTCTTTGAATGTGTACTACGTCTTGGATTCTCATTATTATGTACATCCTCACTTGGTTCATCTCGGGGTTATTTAAACCCCCTACTAGACTGTTCATGTCTAGTTTTATACGGATAAATGTGTTCAAAGAATTCAGTATTATCTGATTCAATTATCGTCTTTCCTTTGATATCTGAATGTTTGAATTTATGAACCAAAAATTGACATAATTTACTACTTTTAGCATATCCTATGAACACGCAGTCCACCATCTTAGGTTCTATCTTTACTCTTTTAGGTATAGGAACTTGGACCTTCACTAGACACCCTCACACTTTGAAATATTTCAAGTTTGTTTTTTTTCTTTCCATTTTTCATATGGAATTGATTTTGTCGTACTATAGGGCACTCTATTGAGTATTCGATTAGTTGTAAGGATAGCTTTCCCCCACAAGTTTGGCGGTAAACCTGAACTTATTAGCAAGGCATTCATTAATTTATTCAAGGTTTGATTTTTTCTTTCCATAATATCATTAGACTGAAGTGAATACAGAGTCGTACTTTGACTGACAATTCCATTATCTACACATATTTGTGCAAAAGGAGATTCATATTCTTCGCCCCTATCACTTCTTATCGTTTTGATCTTTTTCTCTAACTGATTTTCAACTTCTTTTTTATATTTTCTAGATGCATTTATCACTTCATTTTTACTGTATATCAAATAGACATAACAGTATCTAGTGCAATAGTCAATAAAAGTTATAAAATACTTTTTTCACCACGAGATGGTGTTGACTTCATATCACAAATGTCTGTGTGGATTAAGTCTAAGGGATTTGAATTTCTTTCAACGGACTTACACGGATGCTTAGCATACTTTAATTCCACACATATTTGACATTTTGATTTATTTCACTCAAAGTTTGGTTTATTTCCTGGAGGAAGATCAAACAACTCCTACGTATGGTTGCTTAAGAGTGAATCAATCTCACTATTGATTGCCTCTTTCCAAAAGGATGAGTCTGACGATGACATCTCTTTCTTAAATGTTTGAGGCTCATTTTTGAGTCAAAACGAAGTTGACTTTCTTTGACGTGTACTACATCTTGGATTCTTATCATTATGTATATTCTCACTTGGTTAATCTCGAGGTCGTTTAGACCCCCCACTAGACTATTCATGTCTAGTTTTATATGAATAAATATGTTTAAAGAATTCAGCATTATCTAATTCAATTATCGTATTTTCATTGATATCCGGATGTTCGAATTTATGAACCAAAAATCGACATGCTTTACTATTTTTAGCATATCCTATGAACACGCAGTCCACCATCTTAGGTCCTATCCTTACTCTTTTAAGCATAGGAACTTGGACCTTCGCTAGGCACCCCAACACTTTGAAATATTTCAAGTTGGGTTTTTTTTCTTTCCATTTTTCATATGTAATTGATTGTGTCTTACTATGGGGCACTCTATTAAGTATACGGATAACTATAAGGATAGCTCCCCCCAATAAGTTTTGCGGTAAACCTGAACTTATTAGCAAGGCATTCAGCATTTCCTTCAAGGTTTGATTTTTCCTTTCCGCAATATCATTAGACTAAGGTAAATATGGAGTCGTAGTTTGATTGATAATTCCATTCTCTACATATATTAGGGCAAAGGGAGATTCATATTCTTCACTCCTATCACTTCTTATCATTTTGATCTTTTTCTCTAACTGATTTTCAACTTTGGTTTTATATTTCCTGAACGCATCTATCGCTTCATCCTTACTGTTTAGCAAATAGACATAATAGTATCTAGTTCAATGGTCAATAAAAGTTATAAAATACTTTTTTTCACCATGAGATGGTGTTGACTTCATATCACAAATGTCTGTGTGGATTATGTCTAAGGGATTTGAATTTCTTTTAATAGAATTATACGAATGCTTAGCATGCTTTAATTCCACATACATTTGACATTTTGATGTATTGCACCCAAATTTTGGCAAAACTTTTAAGTTATTTAGTTTTTGCAAGGTTTTGTAGTTGACATGTCCTAAACGACTATTACACAAATCATTTGACTCTAGCAAGTAAGAAGAATCCTCAACTTTCTTCATTTCAACAACCATTACATAAAGTTTGAAAAGGCCCTCATTGATGTAGCCAGTTCCTACATATGATTCATTCTTGCTTATTACAACTTTCTCCAAAACAATACACTTAAACTCATTTTTAATGAGAAGTGTTGTCGACACTAAGTTTATCCTAATAGTAGGAACATAGAGAACATTGTTGAGAATCAACACCATGCCGAAAGTCACTTTTAGGAATACCTTCCCACTTTCTTCAACCTCAGTTGTTGAATTATTTCCCATGAAAATCACTTCTTTGGGACCAACGGAATCATAAGTAGCAAAAACTTCTTTGTCCGCTCAAACATATCTAGTGGCTCTTAAATTAAACCGTCATTCATTTGGATATCCAACTAGATTGCTTTCAGTGATCATATCACATAGATTTTAAATCTTTCTAGTTGTTTCCAACATGTTTATATAATCTCCTTTCTTGTCCAGAAGACTTCTTTATCTTCTTATTATTTGGAGCATCATCCTTAGCAGGATTTGCAACCATCATTGATGATTTTTTCATTTAACTCATTATCCTCGTCTATCTTGAAATGACTTGTAAGATCTTTCAAATCAGACAATTGATTTCCAATTATTATTATTATTATTTTAAGAATATGAGGATATATACTTGTGAACATTTGCATTGCAAGTTTGGCCAGTCAAAATGACATCATTTGCTGTCATTCTTTGAAGTTCACACTAAAATATTTTTCTATTTCTATGTCGTTTTCATTGCTAGAGCAATACCTGAACGACTTAATGACGCAACATCGGTAGTAATTGGGACAACACCATTCACAACCAAATTAATTTATTGTTCAGTTTCATTCGTCATTTTCTTGTCAATCTTTGACATACTCTTTAATATTTCAGAATACTAACAATAAAAAATTTAATCTTTAGCCAACTTGTTTCTAGTCAATGATGAAGTTTTTATATCTTCAAATCATCAACCGAATGAACTATGAAACATGACAAAGTTTTTATGACTTTAAATCATAATCAAATTCAAACAGAGTGAAATTCCACAGATTTTAAACTCCAAAAATCATTACAGAGATCTTAACAAATCAGTGAAGTTTTTATGTTCTTCGAACCAAATTCTCATACTGATTTCTAGATGAAGTTTTTATATTCTTCTAATCGAGGGATTAGAAATTAAAAGATTTTAGTTTCCCCAAAATCAGACCCAATAACCAAATACTTGATTTATAAATGGCGATAATTTTTTTTCCTTCACCAAACAAACACAAAAATAAATATTTTTATACTTTCCTTAATGTTGTTTTTCTCAATTTTGATAAAATCTATATTTTTCAACAATAACTTTAAACACATGTTCAAATTAACATATGAATAATCAAATGAAGTTTTAACTTTGTATTTACAACTTTGAACTTTTAACAATAAGTTCCACCCATCTTAAGAACATCCACAAAATAAAGTTCAAACTATTTTCTGGAAAATAATCAAACCAAATGTTAAGAACTTCAACACAAGTTCAACCAACTTATGAACTATCAAAATGAAGTTTCAAGAACTTCAAACACAAGTTCAAAAAGTTGAAGAACTATCAATATAAAGTTCAACTATTTACTAAAAAAAAAACAGCAAACGAAATAATACAAATTATGAAAAAAAAATCTTTAGTGAAAAGAAAATTTCACCAAACAAGAAAAAAAAAATCCAATTTATTTCCTTAAGTTTATTGTTTTTCGGGTACACAAAATCTGTATTTTTGCAATACTACTTCAACACAAGTTCAAGAATAACTCAAGAACACTTATGATGTTATCCAACACCTTCAACACAAGATCAAAATGATCTTTCAAAGAAGTATGTTTTCAGTTTCTTAAAGAAAAATAGATGAAGCAGAAAAAATCCAATTCCTCCGAATTCACGGAGTGTCCTTAAGGAAATAATTTCCCTCAAGTACCCGAGGTTGTGGAATTTTCCTCCCATTATAAAATGGCTTCACAACTAGAATGTAGCGGTACCTCAAACTTTCTTATTTTCTTCGAACTCGCTCAACGGGAGATGATCACACAGAGTTTTTAGAAGCAAGAGAATATTTTTCTTATGCAGAAATTTTTCATACTAAACCTGTAGAAAAAATGCAGGTTTATATAGCCATAAAGTGCCCCTTCCAAAAGGTGGCAATGGCTCATCCGAAAAGGTGTATCCTTTGAAAGAGTCATGTCTGTTCATTCAAAAAATTGTGTCTTTTTTCTGAACAGACACAACTATCCTTACAGTCACTCCTTTTTCAAAACAATGTGTCTTCTCCTCAAAGGGTTGTGTCGCTCCATTTTCCATTCACACTAATTGAACCTAACATAAAGTAGCCTCTAAGAACCCTAATAAAAATTGGACTTGTCTTGTAGTGTTCCACCAAATTTTGATGTCTACGCACTCTCCGTAGTTCAAGGCTTGAGCATAGGCTTGATAAAACTCAAAAGCAAGAATATAAAACTCAAAGACGAGACTTTAAGTACTTATTAAAACAAAGCTTTTATTTTTGCAATTTTATGACTCCATATTTGTAAATCTAATTTGTGCGAGAAGAGATGAAGGACAAGTTTAGTACAACAAATTGTTAAAGTGATGGACAAACTGCAATCACAAATAAAACATAATGAACCAGAAATTTCATGGATAATATCTATGAGTATAATTATACTCTTTCTTTGATTACTATCTTCGAACTTTCTCCATGATTCGAGCACTGTTAGTCACATATTTCTTGAATATATAATGATTTAGACCTTATTATGATGTATTTGATTGCTCAGAACGTCAAGTGTTAGCTTTGACAAAGACAATATTTAATGCCTTGATCTCTTTATAAATATCTGAAGAATTTATGCGATTTCGAGATGACTCTCACCAGAATATGTTACCTTCTTATAGGAATAATTACAAAAATATACACATAGCAAATATACATTGCAATTTCTTGGCAAAAAAAGTACATTGCATTTTTATAGTTCAAAATCTGAATTTGAACATAGAATAAAAAATAACCTTTTTGTGAATAAAATTGTATACATATGTATATTATATTCTATTTACAATATGGTATTTTTATTATTTTGCGTAATGTTTATAATATTATAAAAATATATACATATGTATTTATATTATTTAAACAATGTATCTACTTTGTATAAGTGTGTACAAAATGGAGACGAACAAGAAAATCATCTAAATAAAAAGACAGTGTTGTATTTACAACAATATACAAAACAATATACAAATTTGTACAAAAAATGAACTTCATTTTTCTTCACGAATTCAAGCACCAAATTCATTCAAAATACTTCAAAGTTACACCAAATCATTCAAAACTTTAGATTTGGGCTCCTCAATACATAACTGATGTTTTGCAATCATACCGATTTGAACAAGCTTATTTTTTAAAAATCAAATTTCAAATTTTGAAGCTTGGAGCTTCAATAATGACTGAACATCTGAAAAAATCATGCTACAACTGTTAAAATTGTAATGTAAATTTGTTATTTGCTTGGTCTACAAATTTTATAGACCTATATTCTATTCGATGTTTGTTAACTGTAGAAATAATGAACAACAATAAAATATTTCACGAATTGTAATGGTGAGAGTGATTGATGGTGTATGAAAATGTGAGGCAACAGTGATGTCTTCTGTGAATATAACTGGTGAGATGAATTGCTAGTGTGGAGTAGAATGGTGGGTGATGTGTGTATGTAAATTGTGGAGAAAATTGGGTGGGATGAATAAATCACAGATTAAATTGACTATGGATGAAAATTAACATTTTAGACCTATACAACTGAACTATTTCGATAAGAACTTAAAAAGTGAGCTATATTTTGCAATATAATATTGTTGGATGAAGTTTTATATAAGTGTATACTAGCGATACCCTAATATGATTGAGCTATTTTATAGACTCTAACAAAACTACAATTTCTACGCCACCACCAATGAACCCAACATTATCTCTCATGTGATCGCACCTTGTTATGATAATAAAGAAGTGCAATCCTATATCTATTTCAATTTTATATACTCACATTATTTACTCCATGTCAAACACTTTTAGTTTAGCTAGGGTGAAATGGTCTACTCGACTCTTGTATTTTTTCGAATTTGTAAAGTGAAAATCTTTACTTAGTCCTTTGTCATCTAAACCCCTAAACCAATCAAAACATAAGATTTTAAACCTCTTCTACCATATGTGTAGCTCACTCCCCCTAAAAAGGTTACACGTCATATCCACATCACATAAATTAATGTCATGTCATAAATATCTTCATTAATTTATTTAAAAATATTAATCAATAATAGTAAATAAAAAATAAAATAATAAATTAATTATTTATAAAATAAAATTCATCTTTACCATTATTTAAAAACTAAAAATAATAAATTAATAATACTTTTTTCATCTTCCACCGTTACCACCCATCCCCATAACCACCATCACCACCATCTTCACCTTCCAACCACCATCGCCACTGTCTTACTCTCCCATCCACCTTCTTCATCCCAACAATCACCGACACCATAATGCTGCTCCAAAATGCAGAAAATTCTAGCTAACCAACAATCCACCATCTCTTTCGATCATCACCACTTCCAATCAAATCCGAGTTACCCGAATCAAACACCGACAAATCATGTAATTCAAAACTATGAAAAAGTACTACTATCTTGCTAATTTTAAGGAAACCCTTTCCTTCTCTTTGGGTAAACAAGTAATTATAGAAAATTATTCCCTAGGAAAATCATTGACTCAGAAACAAATCATTCAATTGACATCAAAGGACGAACAAAAAGATGTTATTAACATTGTATCGACCGTCTCTGATGTTGTTAGTGATCGATTCTGTGTCAATCAATGTGGAACTCATGGGTCCTCTGAGGGTGTTGTTATAAAGGGCAAGACTTATAAATTTTCTTATATTTGGGTTGGTAACTCAGAGACTCAATGGATCAAACAGGGTCTTAGATTAATTAAAACTCTGAAGGTGATGAAACATGGCAGAAATAGGGAGCGGGGTAGGGTAATAAAACTATGGTGGGTGGGTGGGGTGGGGGCATAAAGAAAGAGTGACTATATTATTTATTTTTATTTATTTATTTAAATTATTTTTAATTAAAAATTATATACATACGCGCTTTATATATGTGATTTCACGTATTTGTTTTAATTTACCCATTAAGTTGCCATCTAGGCATAGTTAATGGTCAAAGGAATTAAAATATTGTGATTCATTAAGTTTTAGGGTTCATATGATAAAAGTCTAAGTAGAAGTGTTTATATTACAAACTCAGACAAATACAAGAGTTCAATTGATCATTTAGACTTTAAACTGATATCAAACTTGTTCTATTCTAAAAAGTGTTTTCTCCTAGTATCATACACAGATAATTAATTGTACCACGCCTCAAACCTTTTCTTCTTCTCCATTATATTTTAGTGTTTATTTTCTTCCCTTCTTCTCTTTATCAAAATTTTCTAACATAAGCCTCTCTAGATTTCTTCCCCCCAACCCCCCAATAGTTGCAAAAGAAAAAAAGAAAAAAAAAAAGAGGCCTTACCACAAATATATTACTATATATAAGGGAAGAAGTTGAATTTGGTCGTCCTCACAGCATGCTAAGGAGCAAACGTGGCCAATAACTATTTGCTTCTCTTTTATCTATTTTTCTTTTGTATTCACATTCATTCCTTTTGTTTTAGGTTCATTCCATGTGGACTGATCTAATTGGATAGTAATATTAAAGTAACTTTTATATGAACATTTGTTTGCTCTCTCTTCCTCCTCCAATTTATATTTTTTTCTCTGTCTCAATTTAGATAAGATAGTATGACTTGACACAAAATTTAATAAGATAAGAATGAACTTTTAAAACTTATGATCTAAATAAATCATAAATAATTATATGATTATAAATTATTTTATTAAAAATAAAATGATATTTTAAAGAAATATTATTACTAAATACAGAAATGTGTCATTTTTTAAAGATCGACAAAAAAATAAATTATATAAATTGAGATATAAGGAGTAGTACCTTTAGCTTTTACACTTGGTTCAAAATAAATAATGTTTTACATAATAAGAAGGTATTAATAGTTTTTTCCAGAAAAAGTTAATCTTATTTATAGGTAAATTATTATATAACTAAAAAATCATATTAAGTTGATCCCTTCATTTCATTTTAATTGATCCTCTTTCTAAAAGTATTAGTTTTAATTTAGTTGTCTCTTTGATGAAATCAAGAGAATTTTATTATATTCTTCTAATACTACCCTTAATATTAAATGACTAAATAAAGTGTATTCACTCAAATTTATATTTTCAAAGGATAATTAATAAGATTAATTTTATAAAATAAATTTCTAATTAATATTTTCTTAATGGATATATCAAGTACATAGAAGCCAACTAATATAAAATGAAGAGAGTATTATTTTACTCCTATAAATAAATGAGGATGTCTCAAATTGGTCATTCTCACAAGATTGTTTGTGTCATGTATTACAAAAATTTAATCACTTGCACCCCACAGTTAAATTAAAGAGTAAAACGTGTTGAGTTGTCCCAAATTTTAAATCTTAAGCTGTACCAACTTTTAAATTGAGTAGCCACGTGGATAAATTGACAAGTGTTGCTTTACTTTTTCTTAAAACAACAGTAACTTCTGAAATATATATAGACCAACATAATACTTTTATTTTATCTGATATTCTTTATTTTTAGTTAATTTTAAAAAATATCTATTTAGTATTAATATATATAAGAGAGAATATCAATTTTGATAGTCTTCATAATAATATTTTAGGTATTTTTTTATTTTTTTTTGTTAAGTTTTAAGATTATCACACATGACAATTAATGATGTTCTTTTCTAATATATTTTCATTTTTTCCTTAATTATTATTTTGATTAAGATCATTTCCACTTTGGCTTTTATTATTGGTCCTTTCTTGTCACTTATTAAATTACCTGATAATTAAAACTTTATTTATCTTTAATTAACAATCAATTTAGCTCAAAAAAATCCGTCTAAATAACTTTTAATACAAAATTAAAGTTTGTATTGATTTTCAACTACATTTTTACAGTTCTCATTAGTATTGTACAATTCTCTCTCTCTATGTATGTATGTATGTATCAATCTCTCTCTCTCTCTATATATAAGATAACTTAATAAATTATACCTTGAATGTATTATTTTTCTTAGCAAGCATGAAAAGATGAAGCAATAATTTAAAAAAAATAGAATATATTTTTTAGGGGGTGTGTAGAACATCAACACAACTAAGTGAACTGCGTGGGGTAATCTATTAATGTAGTTTAATTATTATTTAGTATCCTTATAGATTATTATGAAGCTAATTTGTGTACAATTTTAAAATTAAGGTTATAATATATAATATAAATTTGAAGTCATTGAAATATTTTGTTGTATTAGATGATTGTATAAGATGAAAAAAATAAATTATGCAAAAACTCTTGCTACATGAAATAAGGAATGAAATTCAAACTCAATAAATATCAAAAGAAATTTATTTCTATATATAAGTAAACAATTAGATACCTATAAAATCATAAAAATAAAAATATTTTTGTATTTATGATCTTCTTCAAATTATAATTATTTAAATATTTTAAATCATATTATTTTACAAAATATTAAATTATTTTTAGTACTTCGATATATTCTAATTCTCTGGTAATACTTTCTTCCTCACAAATATTTTTTTTCTTAAAAATTATCTAATTATGTAATTAAAAACTTTAATAATTAAAAAAAATTATTAAAAAGTCATGTTTGACATATCATTAGACTATTAATTATAAAGTAAAAAGTATATAATAACTCATATTTTTATATCTTGAAATTGGGCTCGGGCTTAACGCGGGCCTCGTAAAATAGTATTGAAATGGGAAAAGGACATGGGCTGACCATTTTGAAAAGAAATGGCCAACCCGTATAAAAGTTGGACAATTGGAGCCAGTCGGCCCAATTTAATTTTGATTTTTAGCCATTTGGCTCATCGGTCGCATGCAGTCTCTATACCCAATTGATACACTTTTATACCATTGATACACTTTTATACTATATTGATACACTTTTATACTACATTGATACACTTTGATACCGCATTGATACACTTTTGTACAATTATTGTATAAAATATATATTTGTATTTGGTATCAAAGATTCATGTATTTGATACCAAATATTGTATTTGATCAATAAAAAAGAAGAGCAACAATTACAATATTATAAAATCGTATTTGACTGTTAGAAAAACTACACCAATTAGAAAAATAGCTTTTTATTTTTTAAAGCTTAAAACTGCATAGCTTATTTTGAAGCTAGCAAACTTTTAAATCTTTATGATTCAAATCAACCGTTGAGTAATGGAGTTATAGATAAAGAAGAGGATAGCTTAAACGGAATTACTGGATTGTGATATTTGTAGCAAAAAAAAAAAAACATGAAGATAGTAGCAAAATAAGGCCTAAATGGCTATATTTTGAAATTTAAAAATTAATGACCACTCGGCGGCAATTATTTTAGACGAGTGACTATTCTTGTCCTTTCCCCTATTAAAATAAAAGAGTGTTGTGATTGTCTTCTTCTCTTTTATTGGGGGTGGTAGGGTGCATTCTCATTGAGGAAATTATCGTTTATTAGTGATATAAATGAAAATTTTAGGAGGGAACTAAAGAGGATACAAGTGAAAGTGATGCTTCATGGTGTTTGACTGATACACTCACGAGTATTAAATATTTATTACTATAAAATATTAATTGCAGAGGGTGCTTTAGTTCTTTTTTCTCCCTTCCCTTTCCACTATGCTTGGGAATCGAAACCAATCTGCAAAAAGCCATGGCCTCCTCAAATTTGCTCTCTTCCTTCACATGCAGCCCCTCACCCCCTCCACCCCATCCCCACCAACAACTCCCACTACACACAACCTAATGTAACATGACAAATTTCTATTTTCTTCTTAAAATTGTTCTGATTCTTCCTATGCTATTAGAATTTATGCATTCATGCACTATTTGAATCTTAAGTTCATTGTTTTATACATGCATGCACTATTTGAATCTTACTCTCATTGAATTTATACATATATGCACTATTTGAACCTTAAGCTCACAAGTCACAAGATAATCAAATGTTAATTTAAAATTTAAACGTCCTAAATTTTCAACTATAAGAAAGTAAATTCTGAAATTTGAGCATAATTTTATCTGTTTGCTTTTCGTGTGCAGTTTTAAAGTGCAAATATCATGTTATCTTCACTTTTTTTGTTGTGTACACATATAATGTACTATATTTTCCCGAACTTAAACATTTGTATGACCGAATGTGCTATTGTCATTATGAGTTCCATGATCATAACTACTTAAACCTATCGCTACGTTATTGCTCTCCGTATCAATTTATGTTCAATGATAGAGAAAACTTTTACTAAGGGATTCAAAATATGAAAAAGTAAATTCATGACGAAGTCGATATCGATGGAGTTCAACATTATATATATATATATATATATATATATATATATATATATAATAATTTTAACGATGTATAAATAATGTAATTTTTTGCTGAATGGATACGGATGGACCCCTTCGGCCCTACCTAGCTCTGTCGCAGTTTTTATGATATTTCCTTATTTTTATATCCTTTTGGATAAAGTGATATTCTTATACTCACTCTGTTTCATTTTATGTGTCTGTTATTTTCTTTTGGTCTGTTCCAGAAAGAATGTCACCTTTCCTTTTTTAGTAACTATTTGAAGACACAATTTCACTTTTACAATTATTGGTCTCACTTAATTAAAAAAAAAAATAGTAGCACATTTTTTAATAAAGGACAATTTGATAAACATAACCAAGTCTTTCCTTATTTCTTAAACTTCGTGCCCGATCAAATCATGCCACATAAAATGGAATTGAGGAAGTATATTAATGATAATAATTGAATTTCAACGTTGATTTTACCTTAGGTAATGAAACTATTTAATTTGGTGTAACCGAGATTTTTATAACTTATTGTAGATTATAAATTTTAAAAGTTTTTATTTTTCTTTTAAATTTCGTGTTCAATCAAAAATATCATTGCTAGACAACGCTGCATTTTCTTGGGTGTTTTCAGTTGGGAGGAAAATATTCTTTGAAAAATAATTTAAATTTTATCATATTAGATTGGTTAAAATTTTCCATTGTACAAGAACAAGAGTGATATTTAAAACTGTAGCAGTTACAGGGGGTATGAAGTTGTTACGCCACGTACACTAAGAATGTTTGGAAAAGAGTGTTGGAGATAGGGGTGAGGAGAAGGGTGTCCACTTTCGAAAATCAATTTAGATTCATGCAAGGACGATAGACTAATGAATCCATCTAAATTGTTAGGAGATTTATGGAGAAATATAGGAAAAGAAAGATGGACATAGGTATAGTGTTCATTGACCTTGAAAAGACTTGTGATAAAGTTTCGAAGGATGTACTTTGGGTGCCGGAGGCTAGAGGTGTATCAGTAGTTTATATTAGGGTGATAAGGGACATGTATGATGGGGCCAAGAATCGAGTGAGAACAGTGGAAAGAGACTCTGAGCACTTCCCAGTTGAGACGAGGTTGCACCAAGGATCAGTTCTTAGCTTTTTCCTATTTGCCTTGGTAATGGATAAGTTGACATTGATTATTCGGGATGGGTGTCATGGTGCATGTTATTTGTGGATGACATAATATTGATTGATTAGACTCAAGACAAAGTTAATGCTAGGTTGAGGGTTTGAAGACATATATTGGAGTCTAAAAGGTTCAGATTGAGCATAACTAAAATAAAATATTTGGAGCGTAGATTCAGTGATGTGACGTATGACGCAGATGTGGAAGTAGGGCTTAACACACAACCTATCCCCAAGAGAGAAAGCTTTAATATCTTGGGTCTGTAATTCAAGGAAGTGGGGACATCGATAATAATGCCATACATTGCATTGATGCGACATGAAGGAAATGAAGGCTTCCCTTTAGAGTCTTGTGTGCTAAAAAGATACAACTTAAGCTTAAATTTAAGATATACAAAATGGTGGTTAAATCGTCTTTGTTGTATGGGGTGGAGTGCTAGCCAGTTTAAAACCCACAAATTCAAAAGTTGCACACAGAAATGAGGATGTTGAGATAGATGCATACTATGAGTGATAAGATTAGGAATGAAGTTATTTGAGAAAAAATAAGAGTGTCCTCTGTGGCAAACAAGATGAGGAAAGCGAGACTGAGATGACTTGGGCATATGAAGAGGATGTGCGAAGACGCTCCAGTGAGAAAGTGTGAGAGACTAATTATAATAGGTACGTAGAAAGGTAAATGTATTCCTAAAAAGTATTGGGGGGAGGTGATTAGGTAGAATATGCCACAAGTTTATATTATTGAGGATATGAATTTAGATAGAAAGGTGCGTAAATTATGTATTAGGGTAGAAGGTTTGTAGGAAGTAGAATGTTGTGTTTCCTTTAGAAGGTTTGGGGTTGGTAGTGTCTATCGTAGTATTAGTCGCATCATTGTAGTTTTTTTTCTTTTAAGATCTATCATCATATATTGTTTATTGTGTTTCGATTATCATATTATTTGTTGTCATTATTGTTTCTTTTGTGTATGCTTTGCACTGCTTTTCTTGTTGAATGCTATGTTTTTTTACTGTTTTATTCTTCTTGTACTTGGATTTGTTGCACTTGGATTGAGGATCTCATGGAGCTTCTCCACCTACACGAGATAGAGATAAGGTCTTTGACTACCTTCCAGATCTCACTTGTTAAAATTTACTGGTATGTTGTTGTTGATTGGTTAAAATTTTGTAAAAATATTTTCTTCAAAAAAACTAAATTTTGAAAAATGAGAAAAATAACTTTCCTAGTGAAAACATGTTCAATAAATGACATTTCACCTTATTGTATCTTTTCCATTCTCCGGCACACCTCATCGTTAAGCTATATTCCCTCTTGGTATATAATGCGTTTATTGTATATATTATATTAGGGGTGTTAATGCTACGGTTCGAGCGATTATTTTAATTTATCTCGTATCAATTTTTTGATTATTTTGTTTTATATAACATAAATTGAACTTTTCAAAACAGTCCCATCATCTAGATTTTTCTTAAATATTGGTATAGTTTGATTAAAAAAAAATTTAAAAATAGTATAAACAGTACGCTACCATGTATACTTGTGTATGACTTTGACAAAAACTCTCGAGATATTTTTATCATTTAAAAGGTGATGAATTAAGAATATAAATTCATCTCATTAATTTATAGTAGTGTAAAACGATATTAAACAAAGAAAAAATGATTTAGGTAACATGAGCAGAAAGAACTCAATTATCATTAATCTCAAGAATCGAGTCTACTTAAACTAATTATTCAATTATAGAATCATAAGAGAGCAAAAATATCTAATAATGTGTAGCATGCTACCCAAGATCGTTGAAGTACCTTGTAGTTTACTAGTAACTACTTTGGAGTCGAGATGCTGGAATATTTAGTTTTGATCGAAGTAGGATGATAAGTTTTAGTGTTCGAACTTTGAGTGTTAGTTATATTGCAGTTTGTAGTCGCTTCTATCATCCCAGATCTAAAGTAAAAGGTTTAACATTTATTATTTTAGACTTGATATACATATAATATACATATGTATTAAATGATATGATTTAGGTACTTTTCAGTTAATTTTATAAAATAAAGATTTACCCAATTACGGTATCGTTGTAAATTTATATAAAAATCATCAATTTTATTTAGAGAAACTAAAAATTAATTCGATACGGTAAGATTTGATTGATTAGGCTGATTTTTGAAATTCATTGACACTCCTATATTTTTATATGATAGAAAAGCTACTTTCAACATGTTAGCTTGTAGGAACTGAATACAAGGTTGATGATATTTTTGTTATTTTACAAGATTATTTACTTAAAAAAATTATCTTTTGTGCTGCATTATTTGTATCTCATTAAAAGTCTTAGAAAAAACATACTCTCTTTCATGTAATTACAGATTATGCCCTTTCAAAAAGTCATTCTTTTTCTATTTAATTACAAGATTGCCCACATGCTACATTGAAATATCCTAAAATATAATGATGGGTGGGTCTCATAGTACTTTCCAAATTTGTCATAGTTTAATTTAAATTGTTCAAATTTAATAAATTTAAGTAAATTAATAAGATGATAATTTTATATTAATTAATTATAACATAATATTTAAAGTAAACAAAATTTATTATTTTAATTGACTATCATATTCAAAATTAATTTTTATACTTATTTATTTTAGTAAATTTAAATTTTAAAATTATTTTTGTCTTATATAGAAATACTAATATTTATACAACAACAACAACAAATCCAATGTATTCCCACATAGTGAGGTCTAGGGAGGGTAAGATGTACTTTAATTAACTTTAAAATTTTAAAGTATAAAATTAATAAATTTCATAAAATAAAATAAATTTCTAATGAATATTTTCTTAAGATTTGTGTTGAGTCAATATGTATCAAGTAAAAAAGAAACAAAGAAAAACATGTAATAAAAGTTTATTGTTGTGAGAGGTAAACATAATGCACTATCCAATAACATGTTATAATGTCGTATTTTATATATGCAAAACACGGCATTCTGTATTTGATTAATATACTACTCCTGTGAGTTATCGATGATTAGTATTGGATGTGATAAAATAATGTTAATTTTTATAGGAGTAACATAATTGATTTTGAAATATAAACTCTAGGAGTTAATTATTTGATGGCTTGTAATCATTTACATCATTCCAAATTAAAGCGAAAATGTTAACGTTATGTAAAACATATTTTACTTATATAAATTTATCAGGCCGCTTCGATATTTTTTTCACTTTATTTTTTTTGTAAAACTAAAAACTTGTCTAATTTACAATTTTAATGAAAGAAATCTAATAATTTGTCCAATGTGCACAGATAAAATTTCAACAGTCAATCAAATATAATTATGCCACATAAATTGAGACGGAGAGAGTATTCATATCTTATTGAAAAATAATGTAAAATTTTTTTATAAATCACATAATTAACAACTTAAAAAAATTTAAAATATAAAATATTTGATTGACTGTCGAAATTATATTAGTGTCGCTTAAACTGAAATAGAAGAAAAAGTATTATAAATCACAATAATTTAAAAATTAAATTATTTTAACGATTGATTATCAAAATTCTATTTGTGTTACATAAATTAAAATATAAAATAATATAAATTGGATTTGTGCTAGCACGGATCGTCGGTATCTAGTATTATATACATGTGTGGATTTGTGTAAGCAATTTTTGTTTTTGGAATGTAAAGCAAATGGATGAACAAGTTAATGAGGCTAATATTTTATGCAATCCAGATTATCTTATATTACTAGTGCGGAAAAATATATTTGTGTTTTGCATGGCTCAATATTTTTTTTAAGTGATGTTAATTAAATAAATTGATTTTTTTGTCTAAAATAAGTTATATATTTGTGTGATAAAAAATTATTTTATTATGAATAAAATAAATATCTGATAGATATTTTTTTTTTTTTTTGGTAATTGGATTTCATTACCTCATATATCTTTAAAATCAAAGTGCGAGTCTGGGTTGGACATCGTCCCAACCTCAGGCTGTAAAACTCAACCAGAGAACTCTAGCGACATCACACAATCAAGGATAAAAGTTATACTTATGCATGTTGCCTGCAAGTCTGAGATACAAGCTTGCTCTACAGTGTATTTCCTGGATGATAATCCTCAATAGTACCTCAGGTATCCTCTTCTTTTGTTGAAAATTTCTTTGATTCCTTTTCAACCATAAATGATACACAGTGGCAGCCAAACTTATTCTAAAAATCATACTTGTTGTACTCTTACCTTTTGCATGTGTTGTAGCCCATCTTAGTTCCTCATTCCACCCCATGCTACCTCTGTGAATAGCTTGCCATTGTAGAGCTTTCTACTATATACCTGTGGATACACGATAGCTGAAAAATAGATGTTGATGGCTCTCAGGTTCCTCTTCACACAATGCACACACCAAGTTCGTATGAATGCCTCCATTTATCCAATCTATCTTTTGTATACAGTCCCTCATTGATTGCAAGATATAAGATGAACTTTCATTTGTTGCTCGCTTTGTTATTACAAATAAGCTTTCTCCACTCAATTTTAGGATATTGACCCCTTAGCTTTAAGTAGTGTTAATTAAATGATTTAAAAAATGTCATCCAACTTAACTTATATATATATTTGTGTGGTACGTAGTAAATTATTTTATTCTTCTTTCTTGAAAATTTGATGTGAGGGAGCTCATTGTGATGTCTTAATTGAAGCATTTTTCTTCAACATTTCAGTCAAAGTAATTATAATATTTACACAAACACAAGCAATAAATTGAAGAAGTGATTCAACCTTTTAATAAGAGACACTCTTTTCATTGTAAAAAATATAGCAAAGTTAAAGAAACAATTATTTTAAAAAAAAATCACATTTCTCTTCCTTCTAAGTATAACATTGGAATTCTAAGTTTTAAAAATTACTACTACCTCCATGTTAATGTGTTTGCCTTATTTTCTTTCCTCTCAATAACTTCTCACTTCTAGCATTTCATGTGACATGTTTAATATCACAAAATTAAAGAATATTGATATATTCTATATATATTTTTAATTTAAGATCACAGGATTCAAAATCTTTCTTTAATTTCTTAAATTTCGTATCAAATCAAAATGTAAAAAATACAAATTAAAATGATAGAAGCAATTCTTAAAGTGAAAATTGGTAATTTTTCATACATTGATAATTTGATACTAAAATTAATGGACTTTATTTATGAAATTAAAGCATGTGAATTGTGAAGTACCGTTAAGATTTATAAAATAATTGTCATAACAATTTATTTCGTGAAAAAAGTACTATCAGGAAAAATTAGAGATTTTTTCCAAATAAAGATCACCAAGGAAGTACAATTGTTGGGAAAAGCTGGAGAAAAGTTTGAAGAATGTGCTGGAAGTATAAGGGCATATTAGTGAAGGATCCAAAATATTTGTGAGTCAGCTACAGTAATGTTCATTCTCTACCAGTAAAAATGCTTTATTTTTATTACATTTACGAAACTATCCTTCCGGGCCCATATAGAAAGATGGGATAAACATGATAATTTTTAAAAAGATATCCAAGTGTACTATCATTGAGTATCCAAAACTAACTATTGAAATCCAATGTACAAGTACATTGATGAATAAGAAAATGAATGAAATATCAAATATCATCAAAATTGAAATTAATGCCAACAACTACACATATTGATAGAGAGGTGTGTGGTTGTTGCACAAACTCTGTTATATAATGTTAGATAGATAATGGCTCGTTCTAGCACGGGCTCAATATTTAATGAATTGATTTTTATCTGTTGTAAAAAAAAAAAAAAAAAAAATTTATCGTTAAATATGATACTTTATTAATCGCAAATAAGTACTTAGTTATTGGATACAAAAGGGATTCGAGTAAGAAATAGAAGGATATACAAAATGTATATTGTACTATCCTTCATGTTGGTTCGTACATCCGTTAATCACAAATATTTGCACTCGAGTTTCTGACTCAATTATCTTCAATTTTGACACACTATGTTTCTTTTGTTCTAAATTACCAAAACAAAAAATGTACTCTTGCATTCCATACATATATGAGATTCTTTAATTTCTTGTCCATTCAGTTTATGATAAACCTTTTTAAGAATTTTGTACATCACTCATTTGAATTTAAATAAACATGAACTATAGCTAACAAATATTTAATCACTTCACTGAATGGTGACTATAGCCTCCTTTAACACACATATAACATCTTAAGCATCAGTTTTCACCAGCAATGAATGTTTGATGATAAAAAAGAAATCACTGCAATATTTATAAACCAAACTTGGAGATATAACTTAGAGCCCGTTTGAATAGGATTAACATATGATCAAACTAGCTTTTAATCTCTTTTTTAGCTTTTTAAGGTGTTTGGTAAAGTTAACAAGTGCTTAAAAAAAAGTTAAAAACTGGTTAAAAAAAAAATGAGAAGTTAGGTACCCCAACTTTTTAGATTAAAATTCTTTTAGGTTTGATCAAAATATTTATCTTTTTATCCCTTATATTTTCCTCCAATTCCAACAATATCCTAAATTTGTAGCTCTTAATATATAATTTTTTTCTTTTTCTCTTTGTCGCTTCGCTTCATCTCTTTCCTCTAATTTTCTCTTCATCTTTCTTCTTTGTTTTCATCAAATCCATCATTACATCAGAGATTTGTTCAAAAATATTATTTTAGATTTAAAAATTATAAATAATTTACCTTATTTATGGTGTTGATAACTTTAAGGACATTTAAGTCATTTTAACAACAACAAAGTGTTGAACATCATTTGTTTACCAAATACATCAACAATTTTTTTTCAGTTTCAGCATTTCTATCCAAGCACTTATCTGCGTAATTTATAAGTACTTATTTTAAACTTTTAATCACTTAATCTAAAAAGTTTTTTTTAACTCTATCCAAACGGACTTTTATTTAGATTCTTGTTTAGTATTATATTTTACTCTTCAAAATAATGTCATAAGATAGAGAGCAGATTTAGTAAGCTCCATTAAATTTAAATTACTCTATAATAAGGCCATAAAGCTAAAATGAAATAATGTGACTCAATAAAGTATAAACTTTAAACTGGTTGCTCATCATTCCTTTCCAAGTCCCTTCTCATCATACTTGAATGCTCAGCTCAATAAGATCAGATGATGTTTCTTCAGCTCTTTTTTAAGAAATATTTTTACTTATAGATCTTTCTTACAAAGCTAAACAGAAGTATTTCAACACACTTGACATTGTCTGTGCTTTTGAAGCACGGACTTTCGTACACCTTTATGCCTCAATTTACGTTAAACAAGACTTCAAAATATATTCTAATGTGTAGTTGTATTATTGAACTTCTCTAGATGTTAAGTGAGTTACTGATGGAAAAAATAATCAACTTTTAGAATTTTAGGTAAACATTAACTAATAATTTCTTAAGGATCTCGTTTGTGTGGTCGTGAATTTTGTTCTTATATAGTAAAAGCACACTGGTAGTTTCAAAATTAATTAAGGGTGACAAAAAAGTTTCAAAACTAAAAAAGAGTGACATAAGTCTTAAATATTGAGTAGAGGTGACAATTTTAAGATTAGTGTTAATGACACTAATTTTAAAACCCTCAAGTTTTATTATTTACACAAAGATTCTTACCCCATATTTATACAAAGGTCCCTACACCATCACCACCACTCCTCCTCCAAACCCTTTTTGTTGTCGCCCGCAGTTGCCACCTCCTCTTCCTCCACTATCACTATCACTACCATTGCCACCTCTTTCAGATTCACCATTATTTTCTCTCTCTACATAACGATCGCTTATTTTTATTCTTTCTCCTCTACCACCGTCGCTATCAACCCTACAACAAATGTCATCTTTTCATTCGGCGTCACCACCAGCACCACCACCTCTATTTTTATCATAAATATCACTTTTCTGTGGGCTCCTCCTCCAATCAGATCTTTTTTCAAAAATTAAGTAAGTGTCGAAGTTATAGCAGCAACAGTCGAAGTTGCTGCAACAACAGTTGAAGTTGCTACAGCAACTTCGATAGCTGAGTAAAAATACTGAATTTTGGTTGATCCTGTATTAGAGAGTATTGTCCCAAAATATATTTTATATTTATATACAGTAGTGACGTATGATGTAGTATCTAGGCATCTCTACATTAATTGTCATGGATCATCTTTCCATTTCAAATCATTTTGATCCAGGATAAGTATTACCTCATCTATTTTATTTTATTCATATAATCAATCTTCTCATTATTATCATTTGTCAAAGTACTAGAATATGAAGGGGTGTCATTTTCTTCCTTTTTGGACTTAATAAAATTCAAAAATTCCTGATATATTTGATGATCTTTTTTAAGATATGAGGTGCTTGCACTATTTACGACTATTAGCTTTTGGGTTTCTATTTGGACTAGGATATTTCCTCGGCTCATTCCTGCTCGTCTTCTTTCCCTTCCTTAATTAGAGAATGTTGAAAATTTTGAATTCATCCTATATAAGAGAAAAATATTAATTTAAATATTCTCTAGTGAGAAAAATGGAAAGACTATTATCAGATTCCTTTAAATATTATATTTCAAAATCAAATGGATCTCATAAAGCTTGTGATATTGTAAATATTTGTTTAGAAACATCATGTTTACAATCTTTATTAAATATAAATTTTGTTGTTTGGAAATCAGTTTTTATTAAAAACTTTTGATTATATAAATCTCCCTGAAACTTTAAAACACATTTTACTATTGCAAGGATTTCTTTCAATAGTTGTATATTTTTGGTTTTGGCTACTATTTCATTTTTTCGAATAAAATTGAACAATATATGATTGTTGATCTTGTAGAAAATATTTTTTTAAAATCCCACCATATCCAATATCAAAAACATCTGTTTCTACTATCTTTTTCCAATTAGGATTAGCTAATGTAAGACATGGTAGGTTATAAACCTTTGCTTTAATATATTTCATTGCTTGAGTATGATCTTCAGTCCAAACTTTTAAATTCTTCTTCAATCTATCATATAAAATAGATGTATCCTTAGGAAGATTCTTTATAAAATGAGAAATATAATTTAGACTTTTCAAAAATCTCCGCAATTGGGTTTTATCAGAAATAACATCAGAAAATTTTGAAGCAAACTTAATGCTTCTATTTAGGGGTATACATAGGTCGGGTTGGTTCGATTTTTATTAAAAAAAAAATAAACCAATCATGTCGGTTTATTAAAACTATAAACCAAATCAAACCAACATAAAATTAGTTTTTTCGGTTTAGGTTTTAGTTGGTTTTTTTGAATTTTTTATTTTTTTTATAATCTTTAGTTTTTATAATGATATTGTGATCGAAGATTAGATTTAATATGTTTTCACTCATGTGCTGATGAAAAATTATAATTATGAAAAAATGAGGAGCGAAAAACTCTCTTGAAACTAAAAAGTGAGATGAAGAGTGAAAAATTTAGGTTTTAAGTTTATATTGGGTTTTCGACCATTTAATGAGAAATTAATGGATAAATATTACAACTTAAAAGGTCCAAATCTAAATGTATATCTACATCTACTTTCAAATTATTGAAAATTACTAAAACTAGTTGAAAAAGTATTTAAAAAGTATATTATAATTAATATTTTATGTATAAAAAAGTTTGAATATTATATATATATATATATATATATATACATATTAGTTTAGAATACGTGCGTTGCACGTGTATGTCACATCAACCAATAAAATTATACCAAAAAACAAATAAGAATATTTAAAAATAGTATTGATGTTAAAATAAGTATTAAATCTATTTAAATGGTATATCATATAAGATAATGAAAAATAGTGTATCTCAAATCCAGCAAAATTCCCAACATGCTTAGCGTTAAATAATTTAGTAAATTTCTTTTATATGCTTTGATTACTTTTTGTAATCCAAATATTACGTCAAAATAGATATACGGTTAAATTTTGACTACTTTAATTTTAATAAAAAAAAGATATTGCAACAATTACAATTATAGAGGGTTAGGGACTTGGGTCCTTAATTCCTAATTTTTATCTTTGTAATATTTTACTTTTTGAATTTCAATTCTCTTGGTGCCTCATTATCATTCTAAGAATACTTGTTTTTTTTTTTAGGTGAAACCTCTACTTGATATAAAATACAAGTCATGCATCATTATTATTTCTTTTGTGATAATGCATGCATCATTGATTTAGCCTATTATTATTCTTTATTCCTAATCTTAAAGTCATGCTTAAAAAGAACCTTTGCATTCTCTACTTTCTTTTGTAATGTGATAAACCCCACTACAGAACTCCTAAGCTCAAGATTAATCTTCTTTTTCTTCTCTGATACGATAAATCCATTCGAAACTCCCTATCCTCAAGAGTCAACAGTGGCCCATTTCACTTTGTTTCTTTAGTGACTCAAACTTTCACCCTCTTGGTTGGAAGTGGCTCATAACACTGGAATAACCTTACATGTAACCCTTTTCATTCACTTTTATTTTCACTATATTTGTGAAGGGAAAGGTTTGACTCCCAAGGTTGTCAACACCTCAAATAACATCTATGAACGAAGCAATTTTATGTTAATAAATCTCCCCTTTTTACTGAAAATGCTTCGATCCGTAATGATACATTTTTCATATATGGAAGCTTCTTCCTCATGACTTTACTATAACTCATTCTCTTAGATAATGCAGAACTATATTTACATAAAGTTCATATAGATAATGTTACTAGTGCATACTTTGTAATAAAGATTACAATAACATCACATGCCCTATAAAGTTTTATAAAGTGGGCCAGAAGAGGATAGAGTATACCCCGATCTTACTTCTACTTCAAATAGAGAGGACGTATTCAACAGATCGTCGGCCTCAAAGAAAGAGTGGCCTAAAGCAGTCCCAAAAATGAAGTAACAGAAGTACAAGAAATAGCATATAATAACAAAAATAATAGATAGTAACATGCCTCCTTTATTAATAAGTTCTGGGTTACCTTTGCTCTTTTAGCATAACAATATGTCTTTAACTTCAAAAATCCAACCTCAGGTGAAGCGATTGAGGTTAAGTTCTAAAAGTTTGTACAAATCATTCCGTTGCATAAATAATTTGATCCTTTTGATGTTATAAGAATTCCTTCAAAATTAAAATAATATCTTAACGTGGTGATTTATGCAACTTGAAGTCGACAAAAAGTTGAACTTATAACAAGCAACCCCACACGAGAAATAAGTTGACCTAAAAACAAAGAGAAAAAAAAGAAGCACAAAACATATTTTAAATAGTACAAATCGTGAAAAAAAACTTCTTGTGCAGTTACAAAACACATATAGTCATTGAGTTCTATAAATAAGCAAAATATTTTACAAATTTATTTTTTGCTTGAACCTAATTTGCCTGATAATGAGTTGAAAGAAGTCCTTGATTAACTCAATTTTTTTTGAAATATAAAGCAAGTGTTTTTAGTTTACAACTACTTTCAACAAATTAACAATAACAGAAAAGATTATGTTAAGATAGAAGATGACAACCTGAAAATTGTGATGAAAGACAATTACAAGTCATCTATCAAGAGCTAACAACATCATAATTTTTTCACAAAATTTGTCACAAAAACTAAAGATAAATAGTGAAATACATAAAATAAAATTCTCAAAACGACAAAACAAAGTTACACATAGCACATCATAGGATGATTTCAAAAAAATAAAATCAAAATTAAAATCTAACATGTAGTATAGATCCTAAAAAGCAATAAAACAAAGAACATGTTTTCCTTAAAAACATGCCATACGTTTTTATATATATATAAATTTTGGTTCTTAACTTTTGTCCTTTCCATAAATAGAATTTTCCTTAAAAACATGCCATACGTTTTTTTGTACATATAAATTTTGGTTCTTAACCTTTTTTCCTTTCCAGAAATAGGATTTTTCCTAAAATGTTGCTAACGAAAAATTTTAACATTGCATTTAATTCCTTTTTGGTATGAGATTCTTCCTTATTTTTTTTCTTTTATATTCTAAATATTTGAATGATAGTTTAACAATAATTATTTTTAAAAAATAGTGAAAAGACGATTTTGTCTATTGAGGAGTATTTTAATAAAGGATAAAAAGTTCAAATCACTTTTTTTAGGGGCTTCACACTTTTAATATATATATATATATATATATATATAATGTCTGTTTGTTTCGGGTTAGGTTTGACTTTTTTTTGGTTAACATCAAACCAAACCAAGAATGGTCGGTTTTTTTCTAACGCCAAACTAATCAAACCAAATCATAAATCATTTTTTTCTCAATTTTTTTTGGTTCGTCGGTTCGGTTTGACTTGACGATTTGGTCTGTACACCCCTACTTCTATTTATGAAAATTATTTTACCATTTTCAATATTATGTCCTAAAAATTTTACTTTTGTTTGGAAAAGAGACATCTTGGGTTTAGATATTACTAACCCATTTTGTTTGGTAATTTTTTTGAATAAATCTATATATTTGAAGTGCATTTCTATTGTTTTTGAAAATACCAGTATGTCGTCAATATAAACTATTATAAAATTTCTATAAGGCTTGGAAATATCATTCATAATATTTTGAAATTCAGAGGGAGCATTTTAATTCAAAGGTCATAATATTCCATTCGAATTGACCCATGGGTACATTAAAAACAGTTTAATATTTATCTGCTTCGGCAATTTGAATTTGTCAATATCTTAATTTTAAGTCAAATTTAATGGCGTGGTATAATCTATCCAATAATTTTTTTATTAGGTATTGGATACCCGATCCATTTTAAAATTTTATTGAGAGGTTTATAATTAATAATTAATCTTGAAACCCCTCTTTCTTGTTCTGCCTATTTATTAACATAAAAAATAGTACATGACAATTGTGATTTGGAAGGTTTTCTAAGGCGTTTATTTATTAGAGAATCAATTTCTTTTTGACATAATTCTAAATATTCTGAGTTCATTTGGCATGGCCTTACTTTAGTGGGAATATTATCCTCTTCTTAAAATCTTCTTCATATCAAAGACTAACTACATGCTTTTTTCTTTGCCAAAATATATTTTGGTGATCTCCACAAATTTCTAATGAAAATTGATTTTTCAAAAATTTAATTTTTTCCATTTAGTTTAGGATTTTTCAAAATCTCTTCTATTGTTAAACTATAAATTTTATTTTTTAGAAAATCAACTTGTCTATTTTTTGAAAGTATTTTTTCTTTTATTAGATTTAAAAATCTTGAATAGGATGATGTTATTTTTCTTTTATTAGATTAAAAAATTTGAATAGGGTGGTGAACACCATTCGAATTTGATTTCCTTGTTATTAAATGTTCTAGTTACTCCAATTTCATATCACCTGATTATAGGATATAAATGAACAAATCATTAGACCCCTAAAATAATTTCGTCACTTATCTATCTATATCTGATAACGAAGGTAAAAGGTGCTATGTGTCAACACCAGAAAAATTCTATTTAAACAATAAAGATAAGAAATATATATATTTTTTAAAAAACTATGTACATCTACACATTAACGACCTCTATGACTCTATATGAACTGCAGATTGAATAGTTACATCTTTTTCTAAAAAATCACATTTTGAACATTATGTAAAATATTTCAAACAACAAAAACACTTATTTTAACCTATATATATCTGTGCAACAACATAAATTTAAACTCGGTACATAATTTTTTCATTTACCCCTCTTCTCCGTAAGAGATCATTTACCCCTCTTCTGTGTAAGAGACACTTTGACAATGGGAGTTTCTATGAAATCTATGGTAAGATTGGAGTATCTTGACATAGAGACAATTTGACTGTCATGATCTTAACATAGAGACAATCCGATTGCCATGCACAATTTGAGAAAAATCTATTTGACTGATGAAATAGACAGAAATAGACAGACGTGCAGATGATGAAAATATAATAGGTATGCAAAAATAAATGTCTCTAAATAATGAGTTTTCACTTAAAGTGTTGTCATATAGATTTGACACTATTTTTGAGTTACTTTATTTGGTGTTCTCATGTCTTGGCTTCATATATAATGGTGAACATAATGTTACACAGAACAAACAATTGCCTTAAAAAAAGTTCATTAGTTAGAATCCTTTATTTAAATGCTATTGATTTTCTTTGAATCTTATACGAGGTTTAATCTTATGAAAGTGGGCTTCTATTGTCCTGAAGTTTAATCATAACTTGATTTTACTAACTATTTAGACAATTTTTTTTTATATCTTACCGTATATAAAATAACGAGATGCATATGTGAATAATTACATTGAAGATTTAATGTACAATGGGCATGATAGATTTACAGCAAATTATAATCTTAGTGAATTTAAAATGAGGCAATTATATATGAATATAATCAATGTTTTGTTATTTAGAATTGATCCTCCTTTACTTTTGTCACATAATTAGAAGTTTACTACTCTTGTACTGCTCTGCATTGAAATTATAGACTTTAGTGACTCTTGGCAGCTTTTTGCAAACATAATTAAAACTTAACATTGAAGCAAATAAATTGAATACAAAATTATAAATAAGATATATGACTAATAAATAACCTATTCTTCAAATTTCTTATTTATTTTCTTGCAGAATTTAAAATATATGACTAATATTATTTACTACAAATATGAATGTTATAGTGAAAATATCTTTCTCATTAATAATATGGAAAAATTTGTTTTGTTATTGTGTATAAGATGTTTTTAATTTTACATAAAAAATAAAAAAGTTAGTATTATCTAATTAAAAGATTAAATTTTTGTGAAATTTTTTCCTCTAAAATTTGTCGCGCATCGCGAGGGTACGAATATTAGTATCTTTTACTAAAACAAAGATTTCTGGGATGAATGATTTACTTTGCTAGATATATGCCTTGAAAATTCTATATTCAACTCCCATTCTATGACCACTAGTATTTCTTAGAATATGAGTGGTTTTATAATAATATTTAGAAGGTATTAGGCCTTCTTGTATGAAATTATAATATGCTCCACAGTCAATAAGAGTTGTAAATTCTTTCTTAAAGTTATAATCAATCAAGAGAGTAATTTTGCGTAAAAGTTTTGACGTTGTATAACTTCAATTGTTTGAAGAAATCCTTCTTCTGCCAAGCCTGGTATATTATCTACTAACCTGACTTTGATTCTCTAACTTAGATACCTTTTTATCTTAAACCATATTGTTATTTTTAGGAATAACAATTTTCTTCTTGAGATTATCAATATCTATTTTTAAATCATGGGTTGTTACTGGAGTATTAGCCACCCACTCTTTCTTCTTAAGAATTCTTTGAACTTCAGACATAGTAAAAGGTCCCTTCTGAGAAGGAATTTCCCACTTTTTATTGGGGAAACTAATAGAGGGGTTTTTTATCTGTTCAATTATTTGAGACTTTATCTTCGGATCTTTAATAATTTCTATAAGTTCTGCCAATTTATCATTTTCAAGGACATTAATATCTAAATCCTAAAATTGAGAGTAAATATTATAAAACTCGTCATCATCACCCTTATTATCATAAGGTTGCCCTGATTGACAAGTTATAAACTCATCCGTAGAGGACATATAATTCTCATTATAAAAAACTCTTAAGTCTTCATCTGTAGATGAAGCCTCATGATCACATTGATCCGGAGTTGAATTTTTTGGGGACGAATTCAATAAAATTTTGGACAAAGATTATTTCATCTCCTCATCTATAGGAAGATTCTTAATCTTCTCTTTGACTTTACAGATTTTAGCATAACGACCTACTCTACCACATTTATAACAAGCATTAGGCTTGTTGGACTTAATGTAATCTATTCTTATTTTGAAATTTTCTTCTTCTAGACTTTTTCTCAATTCTATTGTTCATCTTATTGTAAAATTCTTTTCTCTTCTTGTGCCTATAAGGCTCTTTAGAAATCTTAGGAATATCAATGAAAAATTGTTCATAAAATTCACCTAATTATTTTCTTTCATTAAGATGAAGTATTTTGATTTGTTGATTCAATCTAATCCATTACATAAGGATACCCATTCTTGGGTACAAATATTAATCAATTTTTTTATAGGTATAATCATCATAATTTATACTTGTTGCGGAACTTCTAAGAACTTTTCTAACTCTCTCCACAAAGAGTGTTGGTAAACTATCTATAAATTTAGACTTTCAGTGAGAATTATTACTCTTTGGTAATTTCATAACTCTTGATAAAAATACATCTTTGTACCATCTAAAAGATGTAAGAGTCTTACATCTTAAATTTTGAAGCATAGTTCTAATAGTCTCACTATTGTCAAACCATCTTCCTGAAAAATGTTCCATAATTTTAAGGATTAAAGTATATATTGCATTTTGAACAGATTGACTCTCTTCTTGCTTAATTAATTGCAATATTCTAGATCTCTGATCTAAGGTTAAATAATTATACCACCAACCTTTTAACTGATCAGTGAATCCTGCAGTAATCATTTCTGCAATAGTGCACGGACTCAAACCTTGACTAAAAAAGTATAAACTGTAAATTCAATACCTGAGATCAATTTCGGGACTAAATTTGCATAATAGAGTAGAAAGGGTTGAAATTTCTCTCGATCAAAGTAAATAGTAGTGGTAAAAGAGTGAAATTGTAATGGACCGGAATCAATCTTGATAGTTTCTAAAATATCACATTTAGTTTTAAAGCTTATAATTCTGTAATTAAGTTTGTCATGATCCAAAAATCAAGAGTCATGATGACACTTATTGCGGCAAGCCTTGACAAGTAAGCTAATTACCCAAACTGATACAGAATAAGAAAACAACACCAAAAGCCCAAGGAAAGACTTCTAACAAAGTCGAACCACATATACAATAATAGCAGAAACATACATAGCAATGATACCATAAATCACCCAAAATCTAGTGTCATAGTATAAGAACAACCTATGTACATTTTGAGGTCAAAAATATACAAATAGTTTAAAAAGGAACATAAATCTATCTTGAAATACAAAACTAGATATAATCTAGACAGAAAAGGGGTAGGAGATTGACCCTGGAACCATAGATCTACCACAACCTCAGAAATACCCCAAGCACCGCCCGAGATCAGCTACCATGCGGTGCACTCATACCTGGATCTATACTTAAAAGGCACAGTTAGGATGTGTATGGTCCACTTGTACTCAGTAGATATAATAGTCCTACTGAGCAAAGTAGAAAATAAAGTATATAAATAAACACTACGGGCACGTCACCTGCAGTAAAAAAATATCCCAAATGGTAGCCCACACTGTCTCCACTAATAGTTCTAAAATATAACACATATACCCAGTACAAGTATAAAAAAAACACAGAATAGATAGACATCACTCCAACACAAAGTACAATTATAGAAGATGCATAATGTATGAGATGCAATGAGAATGATAATGACGATGATGATGTGAAATATCCGAGGTTATCACACAACCTCCGCATATACTTACAGAGCTTTCCTCTCTAAGTAGGACCCATGAGGGGTTAGCAACCCATATACAATCCAATAACCTATACCAATACCATTCCAATATCTATAACTTCTCTCTGACACATAATCTTCGGCAAAGGGTTTTTAAAGATGTCACATTTCAGTCAGAAAAGCTAATATTTTCACAATAGTACTAATGCCTCATAAATGTATATATGATATGAAGATGTAATGATCATAACCAAACAAGAATGAAATTTTAAATCCAACCAATACACAAGCACGTGAGCCAAAAATTTACTCAATAAGCCAACCATCCATGAACCAATATAGTCCATGTACTAGTAGATCCCAACTTAGGAAATTTCCACCAAGAAGCGAACAACCAAATATACATAAATACCAGGCCAACAACAACATATAAGACCTTACAGGTTCACATGTAGCAAATAATGTCTCAAATTACCAATAGCAACATCATAGCCCCTCATATGAGCACATAGCCAAAATAACACCATTTTTATGATTAATACCCATAACATGATTTTATATCAGTATTAATTACTCAACCCAATTAGAAGAAATTTAAGTTATAACCTACCTCGAATAAAGAAAACTCAATCAAAACAATCCAAGTACGAAGCTTTCCCATCATGAATGGCCTCAAAATCAACTAAAATATATAAATGTAGAAACTACATGTCAAAAGAAAACCAACATTGCCCATATTGCCTATTTTTGAGTTGGGGTCAAACGGACCCCTAAAATAGATTTTCAAAAAAGAAGGGTAGAATCAAAATTTCAGTTCATAAATACATTACCCATAATTAAAGGAAGCCGTAGAAGAAAACCCAAGTAAAAATAGGTTGAAATTGGGGATTAAACTGAAGAATACTAATTTAGGCCTTACGGGCTAAAATTCCTAAATTTCATATTTGAGATTGTGTTTTAACTAGCTTTAGATGATAAGAATTGAGGAAAAATAATTGAAACAGGAATTTGAAGCTTACCCAAGCTGGAAAATGGAAGAAATCACCCAAAAACTCTAAAATCCAAAGTTCCAAGTCTCACAAAGGTGGAAAAATGAGAAAAATTCTATTTATGTATAGTATCAACGATGATCGCTAAAGTGGTCAAGTACTGCTTTAGTAGTATCCATGTGTGCTGGCCAGTCTGCTGAAGCGGACAATGGGCACTTTTGCGCCCACCTCTAAAGCATCCAAAATGACATTTTAGTGGATGAACCAATTAAATTTGGAAAATTTCCAAGTCTGTGCAAAACCTTTGGGATTCATCAAGAATTCCAAAACTGCAAACAAACTATGCTACTGTAATACCCCGTATTTCTCTAGCTTAATTTAAGTCTTAGTACATGAATAATCCCATAAGAAGTTCTTGAAATACTCAGTATATTTCAGTTTATAGCTTGACATTGTGTAGAAAATTCAATTAGATTTCCAACGGTATAAAGTTCGCCCAAATCTGACACCCGGGTGAAGAGTTAGAGCCATTTTAGTAAGACAGTGTGCCACTTGAGCCATCAATGCATCATGGAGCATGACCAAATAGTAATCGTCAATTTCAGTATTGCTCTGTAGTATTGGCACGTCACGCTATAGACCCAGTTCACAATTATCAATTTTCAGTGATGCAATGCGATTCCACCACGTTACGCTAAGGACCAAAGATTGCATCCAGCAAGACACCGCGATGGTGCCGCATTGCACCACCAGTCCAGTTCGCAGTTGTCCATTTTCCAGTGATACGGCATGATGGCACCACATCACGTCGGGTGCCAAAATTGGGAATTTTCAGTAATTCAGAGTTTTAAATCTGAGAGCATTAAAATCTTTTGCCCCTCATCCCAGTTAGCCTTTAACACGAAATTAACCTAGTTACTTTATTATTCACCCAATTTCCCCCCAAATTAAACCATTCTCTCTCAAGAGACCAAAGTATTAGTTTAAGAAAGCAAGCACAAAGTTCAAGGATTCACCAAGAACCTTAAGAAACTCGTAAATTAAGGTATGTTAGGTGTTCATCTATGGGTCCCTTTCACCCATAGAGTCCAAGAATCAATTTTTAAAGCTTCAAGATTCATGATTCATGATTACATGTACGAAATTTGATCGTATTCATGTTTTGACATTTATCTAGTTTTACATCCATGATTAATGGTGGATTCCATGAAACTGAATAGCATGTATATTGAATTGAGTAATCCCCATGCTATAATCCATGAATTTGTAAGTTTGGGCATTGTAATTGCCATGTTTATAGGTTACCCGTGATTTAAATTCCAAGTTTCAAGAATTGTCCTATATGAGTTCATTTACATAATATTCATGATAAACCCTTCAATTTGCAAGTTGATTGTTATAACCATGTTTACCCTAAGTATTTATGATTTAGTAAAACAAGAATGCCTCCCATGTGTTTGATAAATTATCTATGAGAATGAAATAATGCCATTATAGCATTTAAAATGTATTCCCTATTCATGTACAAGTTAATGCATTACAAGTGTTTGATAAAATGTCTCTATAGATGAATTATAACCAAGTGAACATTATCATGTTATTCAAAATTATGCTTTGCTTTACTTTTCATGCTATCGAGTCCTAGGGGTATTTAATACCCGATAATATAGCTGTTTACCTAGAGCCAATGTCAGTTATAAATAGTATCAGTCATGTCACGATCAGTAGAACTTAATTAGTTACAAAAACTCAGTAAACTCTGTATCAGTCCAGTCCAGTTCAGTATACTCATTTCAGTGTCTTTCTGTTGGGAGTAGGATTCAACACCGAGTGAGCCTTGGGATGGGGTCTCACCCGTTAGTTAGGACTGGGTCCCTAGAAGCAATCCCTAAGTTCCCAAACTACGTAGCCAGCGTAGGTTATGAGATATCACCCGTTAGATAGGACTAGCATATTCAGGGATCACCCGCTAGTTTAGAACTGATCTCAGGGGTCACCCATTAGTTAGGACTGACTCCACAGCAGGTTTTAATACCGTGGCATGGTGCTAACAGCCTTCTAATTAGGGTTATAGATTGGACCCCAACTCAGTTATCTTATCTTATTTGGGGCATGCCGGTTATATGATTACCTCCCACAGTTACAATTTTAGTTTTAATCTTTAGTATAGAACTCAATTTAGTTCTACAGAGTCAGGACTATCAGATACAGTCAATCAGTATCAATAATCATAGATCACTAGTTACTCAATATCAGAACTCAGTACTTAGTTTCAGAAAAGCTTAGTTATAGTACATCTACATACACAGATTGCATATCTAGTATTGATAGTAGTTTTAGTTATTCATGTACTCTCATGTTCAGTTACTCTATATCATTCAGTTAGTTAATGTTCATGCATATGAAACCTTGCATTCAGCCTTACCTCATCTAGAATTCTAGTATATTCCACGTATTGACACATACTTTCTCTTATGCTATGATGTCTCATATCATAGGTTTGGGTGCTCAGGTTCCTGACCGCATATAGTCAGATTTAGATTCAGCCAGCAGTAGATTTAGAAGTGAGTGCTCATCATTCGAGGATATTCTTTTACTTTATTATTTCAGTAGTTTTAGTATTTTAGTAGATAGAGTTAGTTGAGGAATTGTCCCTTCAACTTTATTTTCAGACAATTTAGATTTAAGGATTTTCAGTCTAGTTTTCAAATAGTGTTCAAGTTTTACATATTTGTTATTTCGATTGATAAACTTATTCAGTATTTACAGATTTTGAACCTTATGATATTTCAGCCTATATTCTGCATTTATTTTAGTATTATTATCCAGTGCTCACAGCAGATATCAGTTATGGGTTAGATTGTGGTCCTTTGAGATCGTAAGTACCGTGTAGTATCTAGGGTACAGAATCGGGGCATTACAAACTTGATATCAGAGCCTAAGGTTTAACAGAGTCCTAGGAGTCTGAAATCCATATCAAGCAGAGTCTCATGCATGAGTGTGCAGAATGCCACATTTATGGACAGGAGGCTATGAGATATTTTAGGAACAGTATTCTCTCTTTCAGTATTCATGTCATGTGAGTGAGCATGAGCTCTAGTTAAGAACTCTCAGTATAATCTGCTTCTTTCTTTTGTTTATAGAATATGCCTCCCAAAAGGACTAACGAAAGAAGGACCAAAAATCAGTCAGCCCCTCAGCCTGTTCAGGCAGATCCCCTGGACGAGCATGTCTTTTATGTAAAATTCAAAGCCACATTCACTACTTTAGCTAATACAGTCGCAGCTCAGAATGATTAACCAACTGCTATTAAGGACAACCCAGTGGCCAATGCTGCTGTAACCAGAATTTAGGACTTCACCCAAATGAATCCTCCCCTGTTCTCAGGATCTAAATTAGAAGAGGATCTACAGGAGTTCCTTGATCAGGTTCAGAAAGTCACAAACATCATGGAGTGACTTCCAGTGAGAGTACTGAGTTATCTACCTATTAGCTACAAGATGTAGCTCATATATGGTTTAAGCAGTGACAGGTAGACAGGGGCACAGATGCAGAGCCCATAGAACGGAAAGTGTTTGCTACTGCCTTCCTAGATAGATTCATTCCCTTAGAGCTAAGAAAAGCCAAGGTGTTAGAGTTCATCAACCTCAAGCAAGGCAGTATGAGTGTGAAAGAGTATTCCCTCAAGTTTACTCAGTTAGCCAGGTACGCTCCCCATGTGGTAGCAGATAATAGGTCCAGAATGAACAAGTTCATATCTAGGGTGTCAAATAATATGGTTAAGGAGTGCAAAATAGTGATGATGATTAGAGAGATGGACATATATAGGCTTATGGTCCATACTCAAAAGATTGAAGACCAGCAACTTAAGAAGAAGGAGAGAGAGAATAAGAGAGCCAGAACAGGTAGCTTTAGATTTGCTCTGCCTAAGTTAGAAGGTGGTAACTATTCCTAATTTTGTCATAAATTTTCAGTTCCAAATCTATCTTTAGCTAGTGCGCCATTACTAAAGTTTAGGAATGACAGTTGAGATGGGGAACCAGGCTCTAAAACCCAGGGTAGTATGAGCAGTGGTCGTACCTGTTTGCTTTGCAAAGAATATAGTAAAAATAACCTAGGTATGTGTAGAGCAGGCAGTGATTTGTGTTTTGGATATGGTAATCCAAGGCACAGGATATGGGAGTGCAGAGTATTGGCTTAGAGAGGAAAAGATTTGCGTCAATAGGGTCAGTTCAACCATCCTCCAGTCCCATTCGGTCATCCAACTCAGCAGGGTGCCACTTCCAGTACCACTAGTGGTCAACGCTAGAATAGATTTTATGCACTCTAGTCTTGCCATGATCAGGGAAGTTTTCCTGATATAGTTACGGCTACGTTATAAGTCTTTCATCTTTATGTTTATGCCTTGTTAGATCCCGAGGCTTTACTTTCTTTATAACCCCTATATAGCCGTCAACTTTAGTGTCAGACCCAAAATATTAGCAGAGCCCTCCTCAATGTCTACTCCAGACTTTATAGTAAAGTGGTGACAACTCAGTTTAGAATTGTTGATTAAGTAGTTCACAACTTTAGAATAATGGCTTTAAGCTAAGGGGGAAATGGTAGAGCAAGTAACCAAGTCAGGCTTTCAGATTTTAGTAGTAATATCAGTAATATTAGTACTCATGCCTTACATGTCAGCTCTATCATCCTAGCTCATATTCGGCCATATTATTGAAAAATAGGTACGCTTATAGTTCCTAGTATGAGTAGTCCCGTCTCACTCAGTATAACGAATCATGCTCGATGAACATAGAAACTCCAACTCAGGTTATGCAGCTCGTGACTCAGGTACTCATACCTTACAGTACGCTCAGTTTCCATGACTCATGCTATGCTTCTAATGATCAGCCAAATTCAGATTTCATCATGTATATCCTCAGTTTAGACCTCTTGATAAATCCGTGATGTTGATATTTTATTCCTAAGGCTTTAGTTAAATGTCAAGTTCAGTAGAGTGTCCATTCATGCTTCAGGTCCTCATGTTTTAACCTTCAGTGAACTCTCCTTATGAAATAATATAGTGATGAGTAGTTGCTTAGATGAGAGAGAGCAAATGGTTTATGTTAAGAAAAGATTGTTACACACTTATTTTACACGAGGTTTTAGTTATGAAGATAGGCTTGAATGTAATGTTTATGTGTATGTGGCTTTATGTATTTTGGAGATTTGAGTAGGCTTGAACTTAGCGGGAGAATTTAGTTCAGCTCAGAAAATAGGCTTGAACTTAGCGGGAGAATTTAGTTCAGCTCAGAACTCAGTAGGTAGGGTTATCAGTTCCCATATTACAGAGTTTTAGCCATGTTATGGTTTCTTATTCAGATATCTTATTCAGACCATACCAGGGTTCCTTACTCCTTAAAGTTATTAGAACCTTATAGAAAGAGTGTCTCAGAAATGCTCCGACCTAGTATAAGTTTTTAGTATGAGTTAGTTCATAAACCCAACAATTTAGTTTAGTCATCAGGAGAGCAAATTCAGATGGTTTCCCATCTTTTCATCTAGTCTTCCTATCCCAAAATGGAACATCGTAGTAGTTACGAGTTCAACCCAGTTTATGTATCATGCCTCAGTTTCAGGTCCCAGATATTCAGTCATAATTCAGTTTGTAGGTGCCCCCATGCATCGTCTTATGATTTTTCCTTAGTATCTAAGCCAAGTCAGCATTCTTGAGGGACATAGTGTCCCAAGGGGGAGATGCACTACAATCCCCGAGCTTTCATGTTCTAAACCTTCCATTCTCTCTTCACGTCATGAATCTAGTTAGGGATAATGGGTACTCATAAGTTGACCCTCTAATTCTAATCTCATCCATTTGACCATTCCCAAGTCATAGCATTTATTCAAGGAATTAGTTCAGTTCACGTATTTAGTTTATGTATCATGTTTCAGGCTTAGTCTTGCCCTCATATTCCCATTCATATATGTTCAGTAAATAATCTCAGGTTCATCAGTATTCTCAGCTTAAGGTAACAGTCTTTCTTAGCTATACCCAGCTCCATGTTCAGTTACAGTTATAATCTTGATACTCCATTACTGTTGCACATTCGATCCCGCATTCATGAATCAGTTCTGTGATGTACTCATGCATCAGATATGCATGTTCAGTATAAGAACTCAATTTGTTAGTAGTTTAGTCACGTAGTCAGGTTTCAGTTTTGTGTGTTCAGTGTGTAAACTTAATCTATCATATTTCTCAACTTAATCAGTCTCATTCGAGGACAAATCTTCTCAAGGGAGAGATATTGTAATACCCCAAATTTCCCTAGCTTAATTTAAGTCTTAGTACATGAGTAATTCCATACAATTTTTTTAAATACTTAGTATATTATATTTTAGAGCCTGGCATTGTGTAGAAAATTCAATTAGCTTTTCAACGGTATAAAATTCGCTCAAATCCGACACCCGGGCGAAGAGTTAGAGCCATTTTCGTAAGACAGTGTGCCACCTGAGCCATCAACGCATCATGGAGCATGACCAAATGGAAATCGTTAATTCCAGTGTTGCTCCATGATATTGGTGCATCGCGCTATAGACCCAATTCACAATTGTCAATTTCCAGTAAGGCAACGTGATTCCACTGCGTCGCGCTAAGGACCAAAGATCGCATCCAGCAAGACACCGCAAAGGCTCCACATCGCGCCACTACTCTAGTTTCCAGTTGTCAATTTTCCAGTGATACAATGCGACGGCACCCATCGCATTGGATGCCAAAATTGGGAATTTTTAGTAATTCCGAGTTTTAAATCTGAGGGCATTAAAGTATTTTCCCCTCACCCCAGTCAACCTTTAACACAAAATTCACCTCTAATTAACCTAGTTACTTCACTATTCACCCAATTATCCTCCAAATTAAACCATTCTCTCTCAAGAGGCAAAAACCCTAGTTCAAGAGATCAAGCACAAAGTTCAAGGATTCACTAAGAACTTCAAGAAACTCATAAATTAAGGTATGTTAGGTGTTTATCTTTGGGTCCCTTTCACCCATAGAGTCCAAAAATCAATTTTTAAAACTTCCAAATTCATGATTCATAATTTACATGTATGAAATTTGATTGTATTCATGTTTTGATAGTTATTGAGTTTTAAATCCATGATTAATGGTGGATTCCATGAAATTGAATAGCATGTATATTAAATTGAGTAATCCCCATGTTATAATCCATGAATTTGTAAGTTTGGGCATTGAAATTGCCATGTTTATGTGTTACCCATGATTTAAATTCCAAGTTTCAAGAATTGTTCCTAGTATGAGTTGATTTACATGATATTCATGATAAACCCTTCAATTTGCAAGTTCATTGTTATAACCATATTTACCTTAAGTATTGATGATTTAGTAAAACAAAAATGCCTCTCATGTGTTTGATAAATTGTCTATGAGAATGAAATAATGCCATTATAGCATGCTAACATGTATTCCCCATTCATGTACAAGTTAATGCATTACAAGTGTTTGATAAAATATCTCTATAGATGAATTATGACAAAGTGAACATTATCATGTTATTCAAGATTATGCTTTGCTTTACTTTTTATGCTATCGAGTCCTGGGGGTATTTAATACTCGACAATTTAGCTGTTTACCTAGAGCCAGTGTCAGTTACAAATAGTATCAGTCATGTCACGATCAATAAAAATTAGTTAGAAACAAGAACTCAAGAAAACTCAGTAAAGTCTGTATCAATCCAGTCCAGTTCAGTATACTCAGTTTAGTGTCTTTCAGTTGGGAGTAGGATTCAGCACCGAGCCAGCCTAGGGATGGGGTCTTACCCGTTAGTTAGGACTGGGTACGTAGAAGCAATCCCTAAGTTCCCAAACTATGTAGCCAACGTAGGTTATGAGATGTCACTCGTTAGATAGGACTGGCATCACCCGCTAGTTTAGGACTGATCTCACGGGTCACCTGTTAGTTAGGACTGACTCCATAACAGTTGTTAATACCCGTGGCACGGTGCTAACAACCTTCTAATTAGGGTTATAAATTGCACCCCAACTCAGTTATCTTATCTTATTTGGGGTATGTCGGTTATATGATTACCTCCTACAGTTACAGTTTCAGTTTTAGTCTTCAATATAGAACTCAGTTTAGTTCTATAGAGTCAGGACTATCAGATACAGTCAATCAGTATTAATAATCACAGATCACCAGTTACTCAGTATTGGAACTCAGTACTTAGTTTCAGAAAAGCTCAGTTACAGTACATTTACATGCACAGATTTCATACCTAGTATTGATAGTAGTTTCAGTTATTCATGTACTCTCAGGTTTAGTTACTCTATATCATTCAGTTATTTAATGTTTATGCATATGAACCCTTTTATTCAGCCTTACCTCATCTATAATACCAGTACATTCTACGTATTGACACATACTTTCTCTTGCGCTATGATGTCTCATATCATAGGTTCGGATGCTCAGGTTCCTAACTGTGCATAGGCAGATTCAGATTCAGCCAGCAGTAGATTTAGAAGTAAGTCCTCATCATTTGAGGATATTCTTTTACTTCATTATTTTAGTAGTTTCAATATTTTAGTAGTGGAGTTAGTTGGGGGATTGTCCCTTCAACTCCACTTTCAGACAGTTCAGATTAGAGGCTTTTTAGACTAGTTTTCAGACAGTGTTCAAGTTTTATAGATTTGTTATTTCAGTTGATACACATATTCAGTATTTATAGATTTGTACCTATGGCATTTCAGCCTATATTCCGCATTTATTTCAGTATTATTATACAGTGGTCACAGTAGATATCATTCATGTTAGCTTGTGGTCCTTCGGGATCATAAGCATCGTGAAGTGTCTAGGGTACAGACTCGGGGTGTTATAGCTACCCTACCCAATTTGATGCTCCGAACTCAATGGCGATATCAGATTTTGAAAAAAACAATATTGCTTTCACAAAATTGACCCCCGAGACCTAATTTTATAACTTTTCAAATCGAGGGTTGAAATGAGATACAAAAGTCATAAAATCACACCAACTATGTTACCAATCCAATTATTTTGAATCTACTGGCACAATCCATTTCGCCATCCGGTGTGCAGGATAATAAATGTTGACCGAGGTCAACTATATGACCTTTTTAACCTTTCAAATCCATAAACTTGCTTAAAATTCACCAAATTGTATTGGGAATCATGCCGATCATTTCGACATCCTAGAAATATCACATAGCAAAAAAGGTGAGGAGTAAAGATCAAATCACATTGAAATGAATAATTCACAAAAATCAAGTCATTACATTATCCACCATTAACAATCTAGTTCGTCCTCGAACTATAGGTAAGGGAAATACCCGCATCAGTGAAAAGCTGGGGATAACTACCACATATACGGACTCGACCTCCCAAATAGCCTTATCTACTAGAAGATGTCTCTACTGGACCTTAACTACCAAAATATCTCTAGAATACAATCGTGTCACATCCCTAGCTAGAATAGAGATGGGCTCCTCAACAAAGGACAACCTCTTTTGTAACTGCATAAGATCCCAATGAATGACATGAGACTCATACAGAATATAAAACTAAAGAATAAAAGCATGAAAACATAAAAAACTAGATGAACAGCTAATAAATATGGGGGCAATGCTAACTCATAAGCCACATATCTAATAGTTTAAAGATCTCAAATGGTTCGATATTCTTAGAGTTAAGCTTGCCCCTCTTCCCAAACCTTATCACACCCTTCATAGTTTAAAAAAGAAGGAAGATTTAATCACCAACATTAAATCTCAATGCACAAAGTCTACGATCCGCATAACACTTCTGCCTACTCTGATCCACTCAAAGTCTATTCTGAATGACCTGAACTCTATCCAAGGACTCGCAAATCAAGTCCCTACCTTGAGGTCTAATCTCAAATACTTCAAACAAACCAACTGGAGAGTGTCAATGACTACCATACAAAGCCTCGAAGGGAGCCATCTCAATGCTTAAATGGTAGCTATTATTATACGCAAACTCTGCTAAAGCTAGATGTCGCTGCCATTGACGCCCAAAGTCCATAGAACAATTGCATAACATATTATCCAAAACCTAAATAGTTTAATTTGACTGACCATCGATTTGGTAGTTAAAAGTTATGCTAAGATCAACCTGGGTACCCAACTCCTCTTAAAAAGCCTTCCAAATGTGAAATGTGAACACTGAACCCCTATTTGAGATGATAGACACTGGCATACCATGAAGACGAACTAACTCATAAATATAGATATTGGCCAATCTCTCAGCACTAAAAAAATTTAAATAAAAATGAAATAAGCAAATTTGGTCAATCTATCCATAATAACCCAAACACTATTAGAGACCTGAGAATTACAAGGCAACCTAGTCGTGAAGTCTATAGTGATATATTCCTATTTTCACTCGAGAATGGATAACCTTTGAAGCAAACCACTAAGCCTTAAATGCTCGGCCTTCACCTACTGGAAACATAGGCAATGAGTTACAAAATATGCTACATCCTTCCTTATACCACCTACCAGTAATGTTGTTTTAAATCACAATACATCTTAGTCTCCCGCGGATAGATGGACACCTAAAATAATGAGCCTCATAAAAAATTAATCTCACCCAATCACCCACTCCCAACACACAAACTCAGCCTCTAATTCTCAAAATACTATCTGAATCAAGCTAGGCTTTCTTATCCTCATCACTCAACACCTTATCAAGAATCACTCTTAACCCAATATCATCAAACTGAGGAGCACAAATCTACTCCATCAAAGAATATCTACCCACCATAAATGACAAAACACACTTAAGTGTCAAAATATCAAGCCTAACTTTCTAGTTAGACAAACACTTAATCTCTAAGGCCAAATGCCTCTCTTGGTTCAAAAAATGCACCAAACTACTAATAAAGCCCAAGCTATACCTTCACTCTACAGATTATGTAGTTACTACCAAATATAGTAACCTAACAAAGGTTGGGGTCAAATCCCAAGGGAATACGTGCAATCGTGGCTCTTTGCTATTGTAATCAATGGGCAAAATTAAAAAAATAAATAGGGGAATTTGAGTATCAATATCAAACAAACACCTAATATCAACTTTGGTTGTAATCAATCATAGGTGAATACTAGGATTGTTTTCTCTCTAGCTTTTCAACTTTGTAGGCTTATCATGCTTTACTGAACAAACCCAATACCTTTCATGCAAAATCTGGTAAGTTATGTACTATCAACGGTCTTTTGGATGAGCTGATAGATTTCACCCTTTACCTTTCGAGTCTCAATATGTTGCCTTATTAACTATTATCTTGATCCTAATTAACTATTACCTTTTGAGTCTCTACTTATTATATGAAATCTAACCATCTTACTTAGAGAATACCTTGTAGCATGGATCAAAAATTAAACTTCAAATTACTAGTGTAATTAACTTTTCCTAGTCACTATTCCTCTTTTGGAGTAAGTATCAATAATCTAGGTAGGATCCTAAAATTTCCAACCACTAAGATATCTAATAAAGTGAAGATAATATAATGCATACATAGGTATTGATTCAGAACAACAATAGCACTTTCCCTACTTTGTCAATCCTCTAGGGTTTTCACAATCCTATCTAAGGGTTTTTAGCTGCTCATGCTTGTAAAGTAATCGACAATATTCATGATTGAAAGTATACTATAAAATCACAATAATCACAAGTAAAAACCCAAAACTTTAACTGAATAAATCAATCAAAATTAATAGAAGAGAGTTTTAAGACCAATACTAAATCTTGGAATCAAAATATGTTTGTAAGTATCAAAAGTGCCTAGCTTATACCAAAAAACACATAAGGGGTATTTAAAGTACATAAGGAAACCCTAAAATACAAGTCTAGATGAAAAAGGTCAAAAAACGTTGGTGGCCACTTATGTGTGTCCATATGCGCCTGGCCTTGGGCGTATGTGGTACATATGGCCTGGGATCTTTTACTCTCGAGATCTTCAACTTAGGTACTTACCTTAGTCTTATACATACCACATGGGCTATATGTGGTCCATATGTAGACTTAGGTAAGTTCCACGCCTTCCAACACTTCCAACCAAGCTTTAAATCTTCAACTTTCATCATACGCTCTGGTCATGTACAATTCAAAAGTGTCACGAATACCCAAAATTGATCAATTAAGTTGCCAAAAGCTCTATTTTCCTAATTTCCATGAACATAGCATCCAATATCTAGTTTCCTGCAAAACATATCCAAGACGCATCATATCTAACAAAATAACCTAAGAAACTTTTATATTTTCATAGTTTTAAGCATCGAAGGTGCTATATTTCTATAGCACATCAACTGCCCATACTATTCGATCTGCAACCACATTAGTCTTGCCTAGATAATAAAGAATAGTAAGTTCATAGTCCTTAAGCAACTCAAGCCAACAATGTTGTCTCACATTAATATCTCACCATGTGAAGAAATACTAAAGACATAATTTCAAAGCAAAAAAAACCGCGCATAACTCCAATTCATGGGTAGGGTAATTTTCCTCATGGGGCTTCAACTGAAGTGTAATGACCTGAGGTGCTTAGAATCACAAGTGATCCCAATCTAACCTATGATACTAGAATAATTTGTGAGCAACTAAATAAATACATAAACCTAGAAATAATAAATGAAAGAGATGTATTTAGATGGACATGTTCAATACAAAACTATTTAAAACATACAGCACGGGTTATATGAAGAAAACTAAAACTGAATAAATCAACTCTGACTGACTGTCTATGAAGCCTCTACTATACTGACTATAGGTAGCCGGGGCATGACCCCTAGCTATCCCTGATCTATACAAATAAATAAAATATATAATACTGAAACTATAGTTGACTCGAGTCCTCAAATCAAGAGAACTCATCACTTGCTATTGTGCCTTAGAAACATGGCACATTCAATGCTTAAAACAAAGAATTTATTCTTGGACTTAGGGCATCTTGTTGGATATGATATGGTTTTGCGTGTTGTTGCAAGGAATTCAGATAGGAATGGCTTGAGTTGAAAAAATTTAAGAAAAACCCCTAAAAAAGATGAAAATGATGTTCAAACTATGCGTCATTATGATATTAAATGACTCATAGCCGAACTCGTAAAGATGGCAGTGGCTAAGGCCAAGCTGGAGGATATATGTGATAGATAATAATGCTTATAAGAAGTGAATGCGACTCGTAATAAGTAGCCATAAAGAGGACAATCAGAAATGTATAAGTCCAGAGGTGAAGTCATAGAAGACTATAATTAATAAGGTCGTACTATGACTTATATTCTATGTGTTGTGTTGGTAAAGGTGGATTTTTACATCTTCCCAGATGATTTTTTGATACTTGATCATGAGGTGGACTTCCAAGTCCCTATCATCTTAAGCAAACTCTTCCTAGCTACGGGTAGGGCATTACTTGATATAGAGTTGGGAAAAATGAGGTTCAGACTGAATGATGAGCAAGTAATATTTAATGTATTCCAGTTAATGTGGCAACCAGATGATATGAGAGTTATGTCTGTGATAGACACCATTGATAATGCAGTTGATGCATTATCCGATTGAAGAGAGGCTGGGTGTTGAAGCAGTAGCAGTAATGATAATAAATTTTGATAGTGATGGAATTAAGGACTACAACAAGATGGTTGGTTCTTTATATAGGACAGGTTCATATACATATGCTCCAAAGAAGCTTGGTTTGGACCTAAAGAGCAGAACCACTCATGTAGCTCATCCATAGGTGCTTCCCTATACTAGTTAGTGTATGGTAAGGAATGTCACTTGCCTATTTAACTTGAGCAAAAAGCATTGTGGGCATTGAAGAAGTTGAACTTTGAGTGGAATAATGAATCAAAGGCAAGATTAAGTAAGGTGAATGAGTTGGATAAATTCTAACTCTGGGCTTATGAAAGTTATGCACTATACAAAGAGAAGATAAAGCTACATTATGATCAAAAAATCAAGAAGAGAGTATTTGAGCTCGGTGACTAGGTATTGTTGTATAATTCAAGACTTCACCTATTTCCAAGAAAATTGAAGTCGAGATGGTATGGGCCATTTACTATGGTTAGAGTGTTTCCATATGGTGATTTAAAATTGAAACATGATGGTGAAGCCCTATTCAAAGTGAATGGCAAAAGAGTAAATCACTATATGGGTAACACGGAAGAGTTAAGGCAGTTCAGGAATCGAGCCTTGGTGAGTCTCTAAGTAACCAAGGCAACTGAGTCATCCCATAATACTAAATCAGGTGTTGCATGGGAGGCAATCCATAGGGATGGTTGGTGAAGTCTGAGTATCCAACCTAGCCACGTCATGCCATGACATTAAATCAAGTGCTTCGTAGGAGGCAACCCATGTTTTGTACTTAATAAATTATAGGGTAATATGTGTGTGTAGTGTGCAGGAATGAATAATTGAAGGAGCCAATCAGAAAAATACTAAAATCAAGCTATACAGGGCTCTTTATGAGTCGTAACCAAACATTACGACTCATAATCAGGAGTCGTAAGGACCTGGAACTTAGAAAACATCAAGGTAATTAGTCTCTGGAGTCATTACAACTCTTAGAATAAGTCGTAGTTAGTGATTATGACTCATCACATTGAGTCATAATAACTAGAGACCCAGGTAAGGTTTCAGTCTTTATGGAGGGAGTCTAAAACTCATAAGAAATGGTTACAAGTCATAATAAAGAGTGTTAACCAAGCTTTACAGATTAGGCATTGCGGGTCGACCCGCCCTTAAATCGCAAATTAAAACAAAAGGGCAACAAAATTCGATACCCGAATAGCAAATTACCAAACTCCCTCCATTGATCTTAACTAAAAAATCACAAAAACACTTCACATTATAATTGATCAAGTTCAATCTTCCCAAAGTACGAAATTCAAAAAGATTAGGGCTTAGTATTGTTTGCAGTTAAGAAATCCAAGTTTATGCAAACAAGTAAGTGATTTATGCTTTGATACTGTATATATTAAACTTGTTCATTGAGTATGTATGTGTAGTTGGGTTTCTTAATGAATAATTTGCATGTAAGTGTGCTAAATCCCTATTTGTACAAGTGTTAGTAAAAAGATGAAAATAGGAGTGGAAATTTGGACTTATGCTTTGAAAGTTGGTTAGAAGTGAATGTATAGAGTGTTATAATGAATTCAAAAATATTAATGTTGTGTTGGGATTGTTAATGGAGCTAACTAGTCTAAACTTCCATGCTACAGTTGATGCAGGATTTCTAACGGCTTGTAAAGACACTTAACGAGTTTGTACAAAACTAATAACCACTAATAACATTGAGGATTAGAAGGGTACGACTCACCTAAAAGAGTTGTAGTCAATCCTTATGACTCATAGATAGGAGTCATAGTGACTGAAGAAATTTATGCATGAGATGTTTCTGGTCAACTTACAAGTGTTGGTGACGAGTCATAAACTAACATTACGACTAGTTAGGAGGAATCATAACCTGATCAACAAATAATGATTTGTCCACTGTCTATCTTGTGACTCGTCTAAATAATTTGCACCTTGTGTATATGACGTGCTTCTCATTCATAATGAGTTTAATAAAGGCACAATGGCACAAATTTTCTTGTTTTTCTTTCCTTTTCACAGAATTCACTAATTGATCTTATGCAAACAGGTTCAAATGGCCCCATAAAGGGAATCATCATCAAATCAAACATAAAAAAAGATCACCAAGAAGAAACCAGCCCTAAAGTTTGACTACCACTTAAGAAATAAGGACACCGATGAATCAAGTAGTGACCTCTAGAATACCTAGTAAATAAGTAGGCATAGACAGGAGAGAGACGACCTCAGGGAAATATAGTAGCTACCAAGGAAGACATACCTCCAAAAGGGCCAAGAAGGAAGAATCCCCACACCTCACTACCCCATTCACTCTCCCAGTTGGAGGAGGACAACAATAATGATAACGAAGAGGTTGAATCTAGATTTGAAGATGATTGTAACAATAGAGAGATTGAATCTAGTTCTGGAGAAGAAATTGATAAGAGTGACAGTAAGGAGCATGTAACTTTGATTAACATTCAGCCACCACCACCACAACCTCAAATCCCATTATCCATTGAAGCTACTTTGGTGCCCATTGCTGAATGGTGGGGTACCTTAAAATGCAGGATACTTATAATGAGGGATTAGTAATAAACCTTGCCAAAAGTAACCCTAAGAAAGGGATATTCACTATAGCAAGCATATCTGAGATGCCTGAGTTTGCGACTTGGTTTAAAAAATATGGGTTTCAGTGAATGACCATAGCTCTTGGGAGATTCAATCCCACATTTGTGTAGGATTTCTATGCGGCCTATAAAGGGGAGATGAAGAGGAAATATCCATAGGGAAATTTGTGGAAGGGTGGTGAGCCAATCACATCATTGACTATTTGAGGAGTTTGGGTGAACATCTCCCCGAGGACTATTTTGAGATTTCTGCACGAACCTGATTTCCAACCACCGGTGAATACAACAAAAATTGAGTACCGCATGGATAAGATGTGCAAAATAACAAGGAAATAAATGTGTACGACAGATAAAATGGTGAATTTTTGGTGGATAGCAAACATTATTGCTACAAATGAAGAAGAAGAAGAGTTGGGTAGTTGGTGCTCAGGGAGGGTATTCACAATAAATTACTAAGCTCATGCTAAACTTTAAGGCAATGGCGTAGTGGAGTATTGCCTGACATAGATTCTGTCCCACAACTGGGGATAATGTTCTCAATCTAGTCCGCACAACATTGATAGCCGGACTCATTTCTGGATATGAGTTTGATGTGGCACAGTTTATTTCTAGAGAGATACGTGACCGATCAGTGGGCAATGAGAAAGTGATTATGACATTCGTATGCTTGTTAACATAGATATTCTTAGAGGCAGGGGAGTAAAAATTCCAAAAATATATCAATACATTGAACCAAAGAACACCACTAACTTGGGGTTTATTCGGGATGCAGCGAACCCTATGACAAGGTAGGCAAAGCAACGAGTAGAATTAATAGCTGAGGATCTTTTGAACATGGATGCAAGTACTGCTGATGCTGGTTTCACCGAGGATACTCTTATTGAGGGGGTCCATCTGAGACCCAGTCTTCTAATGCAGTTGGTACATTGAGTACTCATATTCCCCTACATACTGTAGCACCACATCTATTCATGTCCAAATCAATTTTGACAGGTTATATGGTCATTACATAGGCTATGTGGAATGACGTTATAAAAAGATTAAGCACCTTGGAGAAAAGGGTGCAATTGATGGAAATGGAGTAAAACCTTGGGTTGATAATAGGCTTGATGAGAAAAGCACAAGGGTGCAGAGAAAATTGGATGCTTTCAAGCTAAGGCTCACTCACCAGCTTGGAGGTGCTCAAGTTCCAGATTTAGCAAGAGTTAAGGCTGAAATAGATGAATTGCAAAAGTTGGTGAATGAGTTACTCTAAAGGCCAATTTTCCCCATGCTGGTTATTATGGAGATCCAGTTAGAAGCAGAGGTCAAAAATATTTAGAGTATCAAAATTAAAGAATAATACAGAAAGAAAAAGAAGAAAAAAAAAAAGAAAAAGGTTGAGGACAAAAGAGGAAAAAATTAAGAATGTGGTAAAAGATAGAAAACAAAGTGCAAAGGATTGGCAAGTGATGGTCCAAGAGATGGTGGTGGGATCTAGTATTTCAAACCCCGCTGGTGATGCTGAGAGGCACAATAATTTATTTCCACCGCTTAATCTACTACTGAGTGAAGCTGCCACAATTAGTGGCATAATTGCCAAGGATATCCTGATAGCTATAGGGACTACTGTTAAGGAGAGTGGGGCCCGATCTGAAAGTCCCCATGATGACCTAGTAGGAGCGCGCACTGGTATGTACTCAATCCCTATTTTACATTCTACATGCACTAGGGATAGTATATAAATTTTAGTTGGGGGTGGGGGTGTACCACAATCGGCACGGGTTATGGTTGCCATGTTTTAAAATTCGTAGGCCACAGTCTTGATGATGAACCAACATGTATGTCTATGTGTGTTTTGTGATACTTAAGTGCGAAGAATGATGTGCATAGGTGGGCGATAAATTTTGTACAACATATGCTAATAATTCTGCTTGAAAAAATATTTACCCCTCTGAAATTTTGTGATAAACTGTATGATCTGTGTGTGCGTCTGACTTCTGAGAATCTTTTAATAGAATTAGAATTAGGAATTAAATAATTATGGTATGTATGTGCACAAAATGGATAGGTAGTGACTGACAATGTGACTATGTACAAAGTGAGTGTGAAGCGTTACTCAGTTCCCCGTGTGTATAGAGTCCAGAACTTGACCGGTTGCTTTTCCTAGGTTGTAGGATGATCGGTTAGTATATGATCATAGGGAATTTTTTGTGAATAGTCCACTCAAGCCTTAAATGCCGAACCAAATAAAACAAGAATCCCTTGATCCCTACGTTGAGCCTAATTGACATATTTTTTTTTGTTTACACCAATTTTACCTCCCCATTTAACTACAATGAACCTATTTTAGCCCTGGTCCTCTTTGAACACTGTGCATTTCAACTGAGGTGAATCACCTAAGTTGAGGGTGGTTATTATAGGGGTGCGTGGGAAAAACGAGTATGAGAAAATGGTGTAGATAGGAAAAAATAAATGAGGGTGGGTGGGGTATAAATAAAATAAAAAGAAAGATAAAAAAATAGAAAAATAGAACTGCACCTGTCCCAAGAATAGGGATGAAAAATAATAAAATGTGAGAAATAAGGGTGAAGCAAATAAAAAAATGCTAGAAAAAAGTGGACTCCAAAGGACGCGTAGTGCCAAGGAGGTTGAGTCACTTAAAAATTCCCATATATATATACCATAAATAAAACCAAGCCTATGTTACAAGCCTAACAAAGTCCTATAGTGATCCTAACCTGGCCATCTGAAACTTAGATTAAAAGCATAAGGGAAAGCTTATGGCATTTTGTGTACACTGATTGGAACTTCTTTGAGAGTGTGAGCATCTATAAACTGTCCCTAAAATTATATCCTAAATCAAAATGAGTGATAGGGACTTCTTTGATTGCACAGTTGTATGGGTTGCAATGTTAGGTTACATATCTGTTTGGGTAGTGTACGTTGCTTAGGCATAGTTGTTCATCAGTATTGTAATGCCATCATTGCATTCATGTGGGTCGGACTGTGGTAATAAATCATTATACACAGTAGCATTTTAAATAGTGAAATAAGAGGGGGTAAAAGTGTTATTGAGCTGATTGATAAATCGACTGCCAAATGTATCATAAGATTCTTCGAAGTTAAGCATCGTGTTTTTGTGTGGGTTTGATTTTTGTTTTTCCTGAGAACATGAAAAAGATCTAAGCTGGGGATGTTGTTGTGCCTTGGAAACATGGCACATTTGATATTTAAAACAGGGTATTTATGCTTGGATTTGGTTTATCTTGTTGGATATGATGTGGTTTTGTGTGTTGTTGCAGGAAATCAGGTAGGAATGGCTTGAGTTGAAAAGATTTAAGAGAAAAACCTAAAAAAGATGAAAATGTTGTTCAGTCTATGAGTTGTTGAGACATCATATGACTCGTAGCCCAACTCGTAAAGATAGCAGTGGCTAAGGCTAAGCAGGAAGAGCTAAGTGTCAGATGATAACGACTTGTTAAGAGTGAATATGAGTCGTAACAAGTATCCGTAAAGAGGACAGTGAGCAATGAAGACATACAGAAGTAAAGTCATAGAAGACTACCAGTTGTAAGGTCTGACTACGACTCATCGTGAGGAATCGTAAAGAGACTAGTGTTCAAAAGTCCTGAAGTTCAAGGCACAAGTGATAACAAGTGAAGACCACGAGTTGTAAGGACTTGTTATGACTCATGGTGAGGAATCGTAATGACAACAGAAGCTTGAAGCCTGGAAGATGAAATTACACTAGAGTGCAGACGACTAGCAAACATATGACTCATAAAGAGATATTACGAGTCATAATGATTGCCGGCTTACTTTTCCTATTATGTTTTTACTAGGATTTCTTTATTATTATGAGATACTATAAATACCCTAGGGTTATTCCTTTATCAGGAGACGTACTTTTACGCACTTTTGACATAATTTTACATTACTCTTGATACTCTTTGGTTTCGTAATTGATTGGAGACTTTGGATTTCTATTCTTGAATTATTGTGCAATTAATTACTTGTGTTCTTCATTGATTATCATGGATTTTTACATTAACATAGGTGTCTAATTTACTTAACTAGGATTGTGGGAACCATGGCAGATTAGCTATGTAGGGGAAGTGGAAGATTTATCTATCCTACTGTAATTACGTGTATTTCAACCTTCTTTACATTGATCTACCTAAGCTACCGCATAAGCTTGGGAATTGCTTATATTTGAGAACATCAATACAAAGGAGTTTATCATTGGGAAAAGGAGATTACAACAGTGATTCGAGCTATCAACCCTCATCTAATTAACTCGTGAATCAAAAGGCGAGAGTTGTACTGGGGTTATAGACAAGGGATAGTAAGGTAACACCCTAAGATTCACAAGGTAAAGGGTGAAATCTATCAACGCGTTCACAAGACGGTTGATAGTACATAGCTTGCCAACTTTGCATATAGAGCAGGAGGTTAGGTGGATCGAACACGAGAATTTTATGTACTTGTGAAGCCAGGGGAACACAGTCCTAGTGTTCGTCTTCTATTATTTACAAACTCAAGCATTCAAGTTTGGTTACTTACTGTTGGTTTCAAATTCCCCCTATTTACTTTTCTGTTCTTCTCATGGATTTCGTTAAATTTGAGATACCGTTCATCGTTTTCCCTATGGGTTCGACCCTAACTTGAGTTGGGTTACTATATTTGGCATCGACTACAACATACTTCATTGGAGGTTAGTTTTGGACGGCATCACCTGCTGGATGGAAGCTCAAATTGTCTGACCATGATATGTGGGCTACACTTGTACCTACATTATAAAATAATGTAGCCGCACAGACGTATATATAGTCAGTACTTTTGAAATGTACTGAGTATGTGGGGGTGAATGCAATAAGTAAAACTAAAGGTGAAAATACTTTAAAATCATGCATGCTAAGAGTAAGAGGACTCACCTTAATCATGAATAAAAATGAAAGCTGAAATATCATAAAACATGAATAATAAATCATAATCTGATAAGCTTAGTAAGTCATTACACTTAGTTTCTAAAATGTTTACTTTTGTGGGAGATTCTTGTAACCAACATAAATCATGTGAGCTATCATGAAGTCCAATGCCTTACCCACATTCAGGAAAGCTATTCTACCCTTGCCATTAGAATATAACCTTAACCTAGAGTGATCACTAAACTTTGCCCATATTGGGAAAATAAAGGGACACTTTCTGATGAGGTCCCTAAACCTACGGTTGGGCAAACCAAGTCAAAGAAAGAAGTAACTCTCCCAGTACTGGAGAAGCTAAATTTCAAAGGTTAGGAGTTTAGTTCTGACTAGTACTGCCGAGAAGTGATTCCTTTGAATGGTAAGTATGAGTTCAACTGCCCTTCCTTCGGAGAATGAAGTCAGGGACGTAATTTCTAGAGAATTAGATGCGCTGAACCCACATTCCTCTTTCGGTGCTAAATACTACTACTAAAACATATACTTATATGCTCGTACTTATGAAATCTACCTTAAATAAGCACACGGGTTTATAAAATGAAAACCAACTATGCTTCTCTTACTTAAATCATATTCATGAGGAAATTTGTGGATTTCATATCTTATGCGAGATCATAAGATGAAGACTGAACTTTAATTATGTTGTAAAACTTGTATCTTGAACTTATAAGCTTGAATATCTTGTAAACTTAGTAACTTATGCTTAAACATCAAATCATTCATCATCTCATCGAATCTTCATATCAAAATATCAAACTCAATTCTTAAGATTACTTTTAGGGATAAAAACATAAGTAAACATGAAATCATATACAAAACAATGTTCAATTCATCAGGAAGTATCAAAATCCCAAAGCATAAGAAAAATGAGTATAAACCACAGTAAATCAATAATAATAAGGGGAACTCGAACCACCTGGTCATATTGACCCCCACGTCGATAACCGTAGTTTCTAATGCTGGTCTCTAAAAGCTTCACTTTCATGACTTAGCTACACAACCTTCTTTAAAGACCAATTAAAACAATTATCACACGATCCCATTCATTGAACGGTAATACACATTTAGGCATACATAGTTGGTATCGTCATACCAACTACACTTTAAGGTAACATAAACATGCCAAAACAATTTCGTTACTTGGGGAATTCACAACCCCTCTTTGTTCAATTATGCAATAGCTTTTGAAAACACCAACCCACAAGGTTCAATTCAACATCATAATGCAATATTTCAAGAATAGTTAAATTCCCATATTTCTCATAACTAAAAACAACTTCACATTATGGGGTTGGTACCATAATCACTTCATAAGTCACAAGTTTGGGAAAAATATCCCCCAGTTCATTCATAATACCCATGCACCCACACGTTCAAAACCATATATGAAACATAAGTAATGCACAATAAAACCATGGGAAAACAATTAATTGACCAATCATGTAGAAACCCCCAATCATTTCAAAACCCTTACTTTTAATCACGTAAATAACCATGTACTTTCATGTAATAGAGATATTAAGTTTAAGGGTAGAGTCACATGCCTGAAATATCAAGTTTCACGGAGAGAATTTAACACTAGAGCCCATAGATAACCAACTTGATGAAATCCTAGCTTGACGTACTTGAGGGAATTCAGAGAGCCTTTTATAGTGTTTATGAAGTTACTTGGATTAGTTTGTGAGTGATAATGACACCATAAAGAGGTTATAAGTAGTGGGTTTCAATTTGAATAAGAGGGAAATGTCCAAAATTCCCTTAACTTAAAAGCTAAAAAACTGTTGCCTTTGACTACGTGTCAACCCTTGACTCATAGCCACTCCTTACGACTCGTCACAACGTGTCATAACCAAGGCAGTACCACCAAGTCACCCTACACTGTTGACCTTACGACTCAGTCACAGAAATCATAATGGAACCCTACAACACATAGGGTCCAGTCGTAGTCAACACATAACCCAAATTGGGTTATACATTGGACACCCTATGATTAGACCTAACGAATTGTAATATATCCTTACGGCTTTTAGTGAGCCACTCATACTCATATAAGAATCTAGCCAAAAACTTACTAATTTAGTTACGAATCATCCCAATAACTCATCAGGGCACCCTACGACTCATAGAGTCCAGTTGTAACCAGGGCAGTGAGTACAAAATTCTAGTAAATTTCTAAGGATAAAAAACCCAGGGCGTTACATACTCCCACCTTTAGGATCATTCATCCTCATATGATAAGACAAGGCATTTATTAGCACTATTTGACTCCACATTCGTCTACTCTTACCTTTATAAAGACAAAATAAAAATTCCAAGAAAATCATCATTTTCTTTAACAAGTAAGAAAATAAAGATATCAAGCAATACACATACCTTAAGCATAATTTTTTAGAGCGGGTAACAAGAATGAGTACTTGGACTTCATGTCCTCCTTGGCTTCCAAAGTAGCTTCCTCAACCTTTTGGTTCCTCCAAAGAACCTTTACCAAAGCCATGTCCTTAGTCTGCAATCTATGGACTTATCGATCCAGAATTTCCATCAAAACTTCCTCATAATATAGAGAATCCAAAATGCCCATCTTTTCCAAAGGAACAACCATTGAAGAATCACCCACACACTTTCTTAACATCGACACAAAAAACACCCAGTGAACGGAGTCCAAATCAGAAGAAAACTCTAATTCATAAACAATATTACCAACTCTTTTCAAGACCAAGTACGGAGCGACAAAATGGGGGTTGAGCTTCCCCTTCTTCCTAAACTGCATCACTTCTTTCATGGGAGACACCTTTAGGAAAACCCAACCTCCCACCTTAAATTCCAATTTTCTTTGCAATACGTCCGCAAACCCCTTTGGAATGACCTCCAAAAGTGAGATGAGAATTAATACCATGATCAGAAATGATGGAAATTGGAGCACTATGCAACTTTATGATCTCCTCGATGAATAACTTAGCATAGTCCTCAGATGAGAAATTAGTCCTCACTAGTAATAAGTGAGCAGACTTAGTCATCCTATCCACGATGACCCAAATCAAATCAAACTGTTGGCGAAACTGCAGAAGGTCAGGAATAAAATCCATATTAATTATCTCTCATTTCCATACAGACAAGTCAATATCTTGAGTCAAACCACCGGGCCTCAAGTGCTCTACCTTCACTTACTGACATACCATGCACTTAGCCACAAAATTAACCATATTCTGCTTCATATTATTCCACCAATAAATATCCTTAAGGTCATGATACATCTTCATTAACCCAGGATGAACCTTATACCACAAATCATGGGCCTCGTCGAAAATCCTACCTTGCAACCCATCAATGTCGGGAACACACAAACTTTCTTGGTACCTCAAGATACTATCACCTCCAAACTCAAAAACCACCATCTTCTACTTAACTGCATCATTCTTGATTTTCATCGAGATGGGATCCAACACTTGCTTCTCTTTTACTTAAGAACCAAGAGATGACTGTGCCACTTTTTGGACAAACACACCACCATTCTCAGAGTCAAAGAGACGAACTCCAAGGTTATCCAAATGATGAATATCCTTTACCAAATCATACTTCTCCTCATCCACATGAGATAAGCTTTTCATGGATAACCTCCTAAGAGCATCAACTACCATGTTAGCTTTACCTGGATGGTAGTGAAGACTCATGTCATAATCTTTGAGTAGCTCAAGCCACCTCCTTTGCCTGAGATTTAGCTCTTTCTAAGTGATCATGTACAGCAGGCTCTTATGATCTAAGTAAATATCAACATAAACCCCATACAAAATATGCCACCAGATTTTTGCTGCAAATACTACTGCTAATAGTTCTAAGTCAAGAGATGGATAATTCTTCTCATGAAATTTTAATTGTCTTGAAGTATAAGCAACTATCTTGCCATGCTGCATTAATGAACAACCAAGTCCCACCCGAAATGCATCATAATAGACACTAAAACTATTTGTACCTTCAAGTAGGGTCAAGACCGAAGACAAAGTCCACTTATCCTTCAAATTTTTGAAACTACCCTCACAAGAGTCCGACCACAGGAACTTTGCCTTTTTTTGAGTCAACTTGGTCAAAGGGGCAGCAATAGAAGAAAAGCTCTCCACAAACCTTCTATAATAACCTGCTAAACCCAAGAAACTCTGTATATCAGTTGGAGTCGTAGGTCTAGGCCACTTCTTAACCGCTGCAACTTTTGTGGATCCATCATAATCCCCTCACTGGAAACAACATGATCCAGATAAGTCACAACGTTTAACCAAAAATCATACTTCGAGAACTTAGCATACCAATGCTGATCCTTTAAGGACCGCAACATAAGGCAGAGGTAATTAGCATAATCCACCTCACTCTTGGAGTAATCTAGAATATCATCAAGAAATACAATGACAAATAAGTCCGAAAATTGACAAAAAACATGATTCATGAGATCCATAAATGCTGCCAAAGCATTGGTTAAGACAAAGGACATTTCCAAGAACTCAAAATGACTGTACTGAGTTTTAAAAGAATACTTCGGGATATTCATCTCCCTAATCTTCAACTGGTGGTACCCTAACCGAATATTAATTTTGGAAAGAACTTAGCACCCTAAAGCTGATTAAAGAGATGATCAATCCTCAGAAGTGGATACTTATTCTTCACGATTATTTTATTCAATTGGCAGTAATCAATACATATTCAAAGGGAACCAACCATATTATGCATGAAGAGAACCGGAGTACTCCATGTAACTATTGTCTAGAAGATCCTTTAATTACTCCTTGAGCTCCTTCAACTCAGATGGAGCCAGTCTACATGGAGGGATAGTGATAGGACTAGTGTCCAGAATATGATCAAATGTAAAATTAATCTCCCTATTAGGAGGAACACTAGGAAGATCATCAAGGAATACTTCAGGAAATTCATTTACCATGGGGATGAAATGTAAGGAAGGAATCTCCGAGGTGGAATCCTTAACCCATACCAAATGGTAGAGACACCCCTTGGAAATTAATTTTTGGGCTCTAAGATATGATATGAAACTTTCCTTAGGCATTAGGGAAATTCTTTCCCATTCAATAGCCAGTTCATTAGGAAAATTGAAGATGACCTTACGGGTCCAACAATCTAAATAAGCATAACACAAATGCAACCAATCCATCCCCAATATGATATCAATATAAACTATATCTAACTATATAAAATTTACAAGAGTTTTTCTACTACCAACAGATACTACACAACCCCTATAGAACTTTTTAGTAGCCATAGAGTCACCTACCAGGGTAGAAAAAAAAGGATCCGAAATACACTCAAGACCAAAACCAAAATGCATAGCCATAAATGGGGTCGCTCGCATAAGAGAAAATGGACCCCAAATCAAGAAAGCAATACATATCATTAGAGAAGAGTTTCAACATACTAGCAACGACATCAGGGGTTTCCTCAGACTCATGATGAGTAGTGAGAGTACAGAGACGGTTCTGACTAGTGCTGGAGCTAGAAGTAGAAGTAGCACCCTTTAGTGCAGAAGCTAATGTAGCAGTAACAAGAATCTTATTTTCCCCAAAAATAACCCTAGAAGGACAAAATCCCTGCACATGAATAATCTGACCACATTTAAAACACTTGCTCCTTTTGTCATCGCAAACACCATGATGCACTTGACTACAAAATCTACAAGGAGGATCTGATGGAGCTGACTAAGCCTGAATAAGTTAAGGTTGGGAACCTTACACTCTAAAACCATTACCACTTTGCACACGGTGATGACCCGATGCCTTTGGATAAGAATCACTAGCCATAGAGTAGGAACCATAGTTACCCCACTTTTTTTTAGACCATTTTCCTCTATCTCTACCATTTTTCTGCTGACCTCCACCCTGGTATGAGTAGCAAAACTTATTTTTCTGCCTCTTCCTAATTTTAGACTGCTTTTTCTTCTTTTCTTGACTTGCTAAATATAAACCATAAGCCTATAAATATCTATGTCCTTTTTTAACAAGGCAACCTTACTCTCTAGAATCAAGTCTCGTGACAACCCAAAAGCAAACTTCCTCATCCTAGCCCTCATACTAGTCACCAACTCCAAATATATATCTCATTGGTAAATCATATACAATTGTGGATTCCTAACTCGACTCAAATCGAACAATCAGCTAACTGGTTGAATTTTAAGGCCTATTCCTTGATTGACATCTTGCCTTGTTTTAGGTTTAAAAACTCCTCTACTTTAGCCTCCCTCAACTCTTGAGGAAAGAAGCGGTCCAAAAAAAGCAATAGCAAAATCATCCCACAAAGCTGACTTAGCATTAGCGCCCCTAAACTGCTTCCACTCTTCATACCATTGGAATGCTACATCCTTCAGCTAATAATCTACAAATTCTACACCCTCTACCTTAGTAGCTATATCACATGGAAGGTCTTTTCTATCTCATCAATAAAATGCTAAGGATCTTTCTCAACTTTAGAGCCAGTGAAAACAAGAGGATTCAATCTCATGAATTGGCCAGCTCTAGTGGCCTCGGAGGATGGACCAATAAATACAACTCTTTAAGTCTGAGTGGCCACCAATTTGGTCAGTAAATGAATCAACTGGCGAAACTCAACATTAGACACACCAGCCCGAGGTTCCTAAAGAGGGACAGGAGGAACTAGTGGCTCTCCCTCAGGGCAGTCAGAAGCAGCAACCCTAGACTGGGTCTCAACTTCTGGAGTAGAATGATCTCCATCCACATTGTCCTTAGATGGGACAAAATAGTTTCCACGGTTATCAAATTTTCTTGGAGGCATGATTTAAAAGGAAAACAAATGAGAATTAGAGAGGCTTAAGATCTTAGACTCTATAGCTCAAAACAAAACAACAAGAAAGGGAAACATTCGTAAATGCCTCGTAGCCTCTCCCTTATAAGTATGACACACTACACACCCATAAACTATACTATACTTGACATGACTTTGTTGGACACCCAATGACACTAAACCTAGGCTCTAATATTGTCTTTATCATGAGCCAAACTAGGGCCTAGCTATGGCTGGTATCTTAAGTCCCACGTGGATCAGAGATTACCCCTGTACCTAACCAAGTGAACACAAAATTCCCAATTGTCGAATGAATTTTGAACATCCAATAAGATAGAATCAAGAATAAATAATATTTTTCTGATCAATATCCAATAACTCAGCCAAAACAATTGACTAACACCACACAACAATAACAAAAACAACAACAAACCCAGTGTGTTCCCAAAAAGTAGGGTCTGGAGAGGGTAAGATGTACGCAGTCCTTACCGTTACCTCTAAAAAAGTAGATAGGCTATTTCCGATGGACCCTCGGCTCAAGATAAAGAATCTTAGATAGTGAGATGGATTACCTAACTGACGAAGGTGTAAGGAATAATAAAAGTAAATCAGAGAAATATAAAAATATGAGAGATAGTGCAACACAAAATAAGAAAATAGCAACTGAGAAATTATAAATGGGACACCCACGTATAAGTAACAAATAATCACAGCCATAGACACCTATGAACATAGTCCTTGAATTACTAACCCGGCTACATAAGATCTCTCCTGCTGGCTAGCTACAACCATACCCGCCCACTAGCCTTCTACCCTTATTCGTGACCTCCACACCTTCCTATTTAGGGTCATGTCCTCAGTAAGCTATAGCTGCTCCATGTCATGTCTGATTACCTCCCTCCAGTATTTATTTAGCCTATCTCTACTCCTTCTGAATCCATCTATACTATCCTCTTACACCTACGAACTGGGACATCCGTGTTCCTCCCCATCACATGTCCAAACTATCTCTACTTTTATTTTTGCATCTTGTCCGCCACTGATGCCACTCCCATCTTCTCTCGGATAATCTCATTCCTAACCTTATCCCCTTTAGTAAGCCCATACATCCAACACAACATCCTTATTTCTGTTACTTTTAATTTCTAGATGTGGGAGTGCTTGACTGACCAATACTCCACGCCATACAACATAGACGGACGGATTGCCATACTATAGAATTTACCTTTAAGCTTAAGGAGAACTTTATAATAATACAACATTCCCGAGGTGAGCCTCCACTTTATCCAACCTACTCCAATACAATTAGTGACATCCTTATTAATCTCACCATTCCCTTATATCATAGACCCAAGATACTTAAACCTATCCTACTTACAAATATCCTGGGAGTCTAACCTCACCACTATATCGTTCTTTTACCTTAAGTCACTAAACTTGCATTGTAAATACTCCGTCGTAGACATACATAACCTAAACTCCTTTGACTCAAGGATTTGCCTCCAAACCTCCAATTTGTCGTTCACGTTCCTCCGCATCTCACATATCAGCACTATATTATTTGCAAATAGTATACACCAAAATTGAATATCAATAAAGCAACAGAACATGCCCCTAATTATAGACAAAAAAAAGTCAAAACAGTCTATAGTATAAGAGACCAAAACGTGAAATACAATCTTTTGATATATGAAAGCTCACCTCTTCAATGTCAAATCATGTGTTTATTTTGAATCTTAGTCGAAGTAGGAGTTTTGATAGTTCCCAGATCATGTGGGGATAGAATGTTTGAAGATGGTTAGCGGTTAGAGTGCTAGCATGTAACTTAGGGATACAGGATAACATAATGCCATGATAAACAATTCAAAATCATTCAAAATTTCCATGAACATTATCCAATGCATATACATATATATATAACACATGTCGGGGTAGGGAACAAGACTTAACATGAATTTCAAATGAATTTCAAAACCTTATTCTGGATTGTGTAGCTCAATCGTCATAATATACAAGGAACCCACAGGTAATATGGCCCCAGCTCTCCCCTAGCTGGTGAGGCCCCAATGCGTATAGCCACATAAACCAGAGGGTATATATATGCACTATGGGGAATTGAACCTCCCTGCATATGTAATTACCCAAGAGCACCCCTGAATGACACACGGTGCCTAGGACTATGAATAACCTTAAGCTAACCCTTGATATTTACAAAATATAAAACTCTTATGAAGAGTGAACTAACACATACGTATAAACATGAGAGGAAAAAACCTAAAATCTTATCCTCAATTTGAAGACTTGAAGTCAATAACAAACTCTTTAAACTGAAAGGTGCGCAGTTTGGCAAGTCTTTACTACTAACTAGAGAGCCACTGGGATAGATCCCAACTGACCTGGATGAAATCTAAAATCAAGTAACTAAAGTTACTTTTGTCAATGACTAAGAGTCTAATGAACTGGATCCTTGGACTATGAGGACTCACCAAATGTTGGGATGTAGAAAGTGATGCCTGTGATCAATCGTACTTCTGGAAATGAGCACCAGAACCTACATTATATGACATATATGTGTGGGTTAATACTTTGGAATATACTTAATATATTAGGGTGAATGCATAAATAAAATAGAAACTAATTTTAATACATAGATACTTTCAAACCATGCATGCTAAGTGTAGAGGACTCACCTTGGACTTGAGTAAATTTGAAAACTGTATGATCATAAAACATGAGTAATAAGGCATACTAAATAAGCTTAGTGAGTCATTACACTTAGTTTCTAAAATCTTTGCTTTTACTCTTATTGGTGAGAGATTTTCTAACTTACAAAAACTATACGAGCTATCATGGAGTCCAACGTGTTACCCACATTGATGAGACCTGTCCTACCCTTGCTATCAGAATAGAACCTTAATTTAAGAGATCACTGAATGTAACCCATATTAGGACTTAAACCTACGGTGGCTCGTAGTTTCTAGGAACTTAGGATACATTCATCCACATTCCCTTCTCGGTGCTAAATATTACTCCTAATATATATATATATATGCTCATAGTTAAGAATTCTACCTTAAAATAGCATAAAGGTTTATTGACTAAAAACCAATTATGTTTCTCTTTACTTAAATCATAATTAGAAAGAACACTTATGGATTTCAAGTCTTTTCTTATATCAATTGATCAAGCTGAACTTTAATCTTATTGTAGTACATATAATTAAAACTTAAAAACTTAGGTTTCTTGTAAACTCAGTGATTATGCTTAAGCCTTGACTTCTATACTTTCTTCCATTGAGATTATATCAAAATAACATGATCAATACTTATATAGAAATCTTTTATCTAAATTAAAGTCATAATAAGAAATTCACATCATAATAGAAATCTTGCAATTTAAAACATGAATATATGAAGACGCTTGAGCACTTAAATCCTTCAATCACATGATAATGTTATACTTCAAAAGATGAGAGCTTGGGTATGAACCCTAATTAAACATGTAAATTCAGATTCAAAGATCAAATTTTTTTGGTACAAAGGTTAAATAGTACCCTTTTTCAAAAGCCCACATACCTAGATTTACTTGACTTGTAAAGAGAAGTTAAACTTAGAGACCTGAGAGATGTCCTTGTGCAAGAACCTGAGAGATGTCCTTGTGGAAGAACCCCTATCCATGTTGTTCTTGAGATTAGAAGGAGAGGAAGTATTGTTAATTGACTAAGAATAGAGGAAAATAATGCCTATCTTAAGTTATAAGTCCTGGGATGGAAGTTCTTAGAGGGGAAAACACCAAAAAAGCCCCTCAACTGAACTTATAGAAACTCAACTGTCAGTCATGATGAGTCATCTCATGACTCATAACTTCTGGTTATGAGTGGACCTAGAATATCATTACCTTGGAAAAAAAGAGCATGCACTAGTATAGATACGAGTCATATCTTACGACTCGTAACATGTCACCATGACTTATAGCAATCCACTCGTAACTTAGACTGAAACATAGAGAACCAACATTACTAACCTTACGACCCTCTCTATATGACTCATAACATATAGTACAACTCCTAGGGTTGAGTCATCAAGTGACTAGAAACTTTAATTACCTTACACTGTCTTAGTTACAACTATATCATACGACTCATGATGAGTCTTGATGACTTGAGATATAAGTCATAAGTTCTATAGTGACTTTGAGAGCTTGGGGTATAACAATATCTCACCTTTGGAAACGTTCATCCTCGAATAAGACTCAAATCACATAGGGATTTTGGAATAAAATCGTCTCCTCCACACTGATCTTACCATCAAGCTTCTAACTTATCACTAGAGTTTCAAGACCTATAAATAAAAGTAATGATATAAGAATAATTAAATGGACTTAAAGAGAAATGATTTGCTGGAATAATGATTTACCTTTAGCTTCATCTTCCCAAGTTTCCCCTTCAACCAATTGGTTTCTCCGATGAACCTTTACTGGCGCTACATTCTTGTTCCTTAGTCTTTGGACTTGCCTCTTTATCTTTGACTCCAATGCTCTCAAGGGGAGCTAATAAGGACAGATGTCCAATGCACTTCTTATGAATTAAAACATGGAAAACTGGGTGAATCATAACAAACTCTGGAGAAAGGTTCAATTCGTAACCAACCTCTCCTACATATTTTATTATCTCATACGAACCAATAAATTGGGGAATCACCTTTTCTTTCTTCCTAAATCTCATTATTTATTTCATAGGCGATACCTTCAAAATACCCAATCACCTACTTTAAACCTAAGCTCTCTTCTTCTAACATCTACATATGATTTCTGACAGCTCTGAGTAGTCTTTAGTCCTTCGTGAATCAACTGAACCTTTTCAATAGCTTCAAGAATAGAATTTGGTCCTATCAACACCAATTCACAAACCTCGAACCATTCTATAAGTGATATGCACCTACCTCCATAAAATACCTTAAATAGAGCCATATGAATGCTGGCATGGTAACTATTATTATAAGAAAACTCGATCAAAGGTAGATGATCCTCCTAATAACATCCAAACAATACCTCCTATTAGATAATGATACGATCTCTATCAAAATATAGTAACTCCATAAAGGTTGGGGTTGAATCCCTAAGGAATACGTGGAATCATCGATTTTAGATGCTATAATCGATGGGCAAGAATTGGAAGAGTAAACAGGGGGGTTTGAATAAAACTATAGAATAAAGAGCAAATATCAAATTCTGTTGTGATCAGTATTGGTAAGCACTAGGATTGTGTCCCTCTTAGCTTCTCAACTCCATAGGCTTATCGTGCTATGTTGAAAAAACCCAATACTTTTCATGTAGAATCAATAAGTTATGTATCATCTATAGTTTTTTTGGACGAGTAGAAAGATTTCACCCTTTACCTTTTGAGTATCAGGATGTTGCCTTACTAACCCTTATCTTGATCCCAAATAACTATTACCTTTTGAGTCTCTAGTTACTAGATGAAATCTAACCATCTTACATAGATAATACCTAGTTGCATGGATCAACAGCTAAAATCTAAATTACTGTTGTCATTATCTTTTCCTAGTTAGTACTCCTCTTTTAGAGTAAGTAGCAATAATATAGGAAGGATCTTAATGTTGGCCACCACTAAAAAAACAATCATAATGAAGATAATACAATGCATGCCATGGGTATCGATTAAATTTAGCAATCGCACTTTCCCTACTTTGTCACTCTGGCAGGGTTTCCACAGCCCTAGCTATGGGTTTTAGCTGCTCATACTTGTGAAGAAATCAATATCATTCATAGTTGAAATCATAGATGAAATCACAATGATAAGAATTTTTAAAACCCACAACCATTACTAAATTAATCAACTGAAGTCAATACACATAAATCCCGAGATCAAAATTGAATCTTGGAATCAAAATATATTTGTGTATATCAAAAGTGCATAACTCCTAGAAAAATACATAAAGGGTATTTATAGTACATAAGGAAACCCTAGAACCAAAGCCCAATAAAAAAAGAGAAAATAGTATCGGTGGCCACATGTGGTCCATACCCTCGGTCTGGCACCTAATGCAAGTAGTACTGCGGTCCTGGCCTTTGGCATAGGTTCAAACCATAGGTACCACATAGAAAAAATCCTGCAATTTCAGCTCTTAGAATTTTGTACTTCTAGCACTTACTTTGCCTCCTTGCGGTCGTAGGTTGACTTAGTAGGTGCTAGGAGTCATCTTTTCAGCTCTTCTTTGATTGTCGAACATGCTTTGATCACGATTAAGCCACAAAGTGTCCCGAACATCCATAATTGCTCCAAAAATAGCCAAAAACACTTTTTTCACCTTTTCATGAACTTATCATTCAAACATGATTTTCTGCAAAACATACCCCAAAGAATCATATCTAACAAAATAACCTTATAAACTTGCATATTTTTCCTCGTTTTAAGCATTGAAAGTGCTATATTTCTATAGCACATCATATCCTAAATACCTTTAAATTATAAGGCACACGCCCTTAGCATGTCTTCTAATGTCTGAATTATGTGCTCAACCTAACCATCAGTCTGCGGATGGAAAATGGTACTAAGCTTAACATTTATGCCAAGCCTTTTCTGAAATAATTACCAAAACTATGAAATAAATTGCGTGCCTCTATCTAAAATGATGAACAAGGGTGTCCCATGAATCATTACTAACTTGCGAATATACATCTTGGCATAATCTTCCACCGTATTTGAAGTCTTAACAGGTGGGGAATGAGCTAATTTAGTCATTCCATCAACTATGATCCAAATCAAATCATGCTAACGTCTTGTACAAGGCGAACCTATGATGAAATCCGTATTCATTACTTCCTACTTCCAAGTAGGAATTCTGATTTCCTGAAGTGTACCACCCGATCTTTGATGTTTTACCTTAACTTACTTGAAATTAGGACACCTTGCTACAAACTTTGCTATGTCCCTCTTAATACTATTCCATAAATAAATCTCTTGCAAATCATAGTACATATTAGTTGCACTAGGATGAATAGAATACTTCGAACCATGAGCCTTGGCTAGTATCCTTTCCCTTAACCCATCTACATTGGGGAAACACAGCCTACCTTGATATTGAAGTATATCATCTCCCTATGGGAGAAAACCTTAACTTTTCACTGCTATACTGCTTCTAATATTTGGCTAAGTATGGGATCATGATGATGCTTCTCATTTACTTCCACTACCAATGATGGTTCCAAACCATTTTGAGCAATTACTCCTCCATCATCCATGCTAAGAAAATATACTCCCAAACAGGCCAATCTATGCACTTCTTTGGCCAACTCCCGTCCTTTATCTTTCACATTAGACATACTACCGGTACATAGACAACCTACTCAGTGCATCTGCCACCACATTAGTGCTACCCAAATGATAAAGCACATTTATGTCATAATCTTTCAATAACTCCAACCACCTTCTTTGATGAAGATTTAGCTCTCTTTGAGAAAATACATACTGAAGACTTTTGTGGTCAGTGAAAATGTCAATATGCATATCATAAAGGTAGTGCATCAAAATATTCATAGAAAATACCATAATAGATAACTCCAAATCGTGAGTTGGGTAAGTCTTTTTGTGATCCTTAAGTTGCCTGGAGGTATAAGCTATTAATCTCCTATTTTTCATCAATACCTAAACCAACTTTGGAAGCATCGCAATACACCATGGATCCATCTAACCCTTCTGGCTAGGCTAATACTAGTGCCGAAGTCAATGTATCCTTCAATTCTAAAAACTTATCTCACACTTATTTGACCATAAAAACTTCACCTTTTTTTTGTGTTAGCTTAGCCAATGGTGTGGCTATAGAGGAAAACCCTTCAACAAATCTCCTATAGTAACCAGCCAAACCCAAAAAGGCCCTAATATCAGATGGAGTGATAGGTTTAGGCCAGTGCTTCACTAAGTTAGTCTTATGAGGATCCACATGAATACTAGCCCTTGAAATGACATTCCCCAAGAAGGTAATAGACTCCAAAAAAATTTCACACTTACTAAAATTTGCAAATAATTGACGGTCCTTGAGGGTTTGTAGCACTATCTTCTAATGATCCGCATGCTCCTCCTCACTCTGAGAATAGACCAATATGTCATCTATAAAGACGATGATAAATATGTCCAAGAACTACTTGAAGACCCTGTTCATCAAATCTATAAAGGCTAGAGGAGTATTAGTCCAAATGACATAACCACAAACTCAAAATGACCGTACTTTGTCCAAAAAAATGGTTTTGGAATATCGTGCTCCCTGACTTTCAACTGATGGTACCCTGACCTAAGGTCAATATAGAAAACTACCGGCACCTTGAAACTGATCAAATATATTATCGATTCTAGGAATGGGGTACTTGTTCTTTAGGGTAACCTTGTTTATCTGTCTATAATCTATGCACATTTTGAGTGTGCCATGTTTCTCATGCATAAATAAAATTGGAGCGCCCCATAGAGAAATACTAGGTCTGATAAAACCCTTATCTAAGAGATACTTAAGCTGCTTCATTATTTTTTTAAGTTTGTTTTGAGCCATACAATATGGAGGTATAGAGATGGGCTTAGTATCAGGAAGAAGATCAATACCAAACTCTATTTCTCTTTTTGGAGGTACCCCTGACAGGTCTTTGGTAAAAATCTCTGGAAACTCATTGACTACATGGATTAGTTGAACTGTCATAACTTCAAACGTAATATCTTTGACTCGAACTAAATGGTAAATACACCTTTTCAATATTAACTTCTTGGCCTTAAGATAAGAGATGAAGCAACCTTTGGGAGACACAAAACTATCATCCTACTCAAAAATTATCTCATTAGGAAACTGAAACTTCATCATGCCGGTGCGATATAAATGGAGCCAATCTAGGCCTAGAAGGAAGTCAAAATCTACCATCTCTATCTCTATTAAATCCGCTAGTGTGACTTTATGAAAAATGGTAATAGTGCACTTCTTATAAATTCACTTAGTAATAACTGACTCACCCATTAGGGTAGAGATTAAGAAAAGTTTAAGAAGATTTTCAAGGCTTACCCCAAAATTTACAGCAACCAATGGAGTTACATATGAGATTTGATCCCGAGTCTAACAACACATATACATCAAGGTGAAAGGCATAAAGCATACTAGTGATAACATCTTGTGAACTATTCTATTTTTGGTAGGATGGAAAAGAATACAACCAATTTTAGCACTGGCTGCCACTGGTACTGGTTGATGCACCCTGTGGAAGAACTGGACGACCTGGATGAGCTACATAATTTGTAGCCAGAGTCTGAGGTCGAACATCCCTACTTTCTTTCTTAGAACATGGATACTCTTTGATCCTATGGCCCAAATTTCCACAACCATAACAACCCCATTTTCCCTCCAAACACTAAGCAGGACGGGTCCTACCATACTTTGCACATGTTGGATAACTGGGCCTCTTGACCATACTATTTTGATACTTGGAATTTGAAGTCCTACCCCACTACTCTTGCCTAGTCCTGGTTACAGGGGCACCGATTGATAATGGTGCAGGTAGTGATAAGTGACCCTAAAACTGCAAATGATTTTCCCCTTCGAACCTCGGCTGACTATACTTAAACTGTCCATTCCTAGCTCTTTTGTTCCTTTTGTCTCTTTTCTTTAACTTATTGGCCTCAATATGTTGGGCAAGCATTATCAACCGAGCAATATCCATATCTTTGATGAGTACAGCAGTCCAATACTTTTTGACCACCAAATCCAATACCCTATAAGAAATTTACTCATACGAGCTCTAGAGTTAAATAACAACTCTGGGGCATACTTAGGTAGTTAAGTGAACTTAAGGCAGTACTTCTTCACTATAATACAGACCTACCTTAGATTCATAAACTCCTCCACCTAGCCTCCCTCATATCATGAGGAAAGAACCTGTCCAAAAAGGCACACTGAAATACTTACCAACTTATATGTGTTGCATTCTCACCCCTACCATCCTTCTATATAGTGACCCAATCACAGATAATATCCTTCAATTGATAAGATGCTAGCTCCACACTTCCCTCTTTAATAACATACATGATCTAGGTAATCTTTTTCACCTCATCAATAAAGAATTGATGATCCTTATCCACTTCCGACCCATGGAACTCAGGTGGATTCATTCTCATAAAATCTCAAATCTTGGTTTCAGCTAAGTTACCATTTTGCTGAAGTGGAATTGCTGCTTATTAGTTTCCTTGAATATTAGTATTCACAGCTTGGGCTAACAATGAAAGGTAACCCAAAATTCTGCATGAGAGATATTTTAATTCAGAAGGTTTGTGTGTAGTAGTGGTGGTTGATCACCATTTCTATGAGCGTCTGCTCAGTGAGGAGGCATATATTGTCATGTGAAAGAACAAATTAGGGCAAATAAAGGTAACGTTAAACATGACAGATCATGAAAGAAAAAAATGATTCCTAACTCATTATGTAGCCTCTTGCTTATAAATATGGTTCTCTTTACACTCATGATCAAGACTCTACTTACGCAGCTTGTCTAGATCCTTAGGACTCTTTAAACCTTAGGCTCTGATACCAAGTTTGTAACGATCCAAGAGCACCCTGGACATCACAAGGTGCCTAGGACTATGAATAAACCCAATCTAACCATTGACATCTACAAAATTTAAAGCTCTTATGAAGAGTGAACTAACACATACATATAAATATGGGAGGAAAATACTTAAAATCTTATCCTCAATTCGAAGTCTTGAAGTCATAAACAAACTCTTTAAATTGAAAGATACGTAGTCTAACAAGATTCTACTACTAACGAGAGAGCCACTGGGATAGACCCCAGCTGACCTAGATGAAGTCTAAAATCAAGTAACTAAAGAAACTTTCATCAACGGCTAAGAATTTGATTAACTAGATCCTCGGACTAGGAGGACTCACCAAATATTGAGATGTAGGAAGTGATGCCCGTGATCAATCGTGCCACTGGAAACGAGCACTAGAACCTATATTTTAAGATATTATAGCACATAGACATAAATATGTGGGTTAGTACTTTAGAATACATTGAATATATGGGGGTGAATGCATAAATAAAATAGAAACTATTTTTTATACATATATACTCCATGCATGCTAAGTTTAGAGGACTCATCATGGACTTGAGTAAATATGAAAACTCTATGAGGATAAAACATTAGTAATAAGGCATACTAAATAAGCTTAGTGAGTCATTACACTTCGTTTCTAAAAATATTTGCTTTTACTCTTGTTTGTGGGAGATTCTTCTAACCGAAATAAACCTTGTGAGCAATCATGGAGTACAATGTCTTACCCTCATTGTGGAGAGATGTCCTACCTTGCCATTAGAATAGAACCTTAACTTAAGTGATCATTGAACTTAACCCGTAGTGGGACTTAAACCTATGGTGGCTCGTATTTTCCAGGAACTTAGGATACGCTCATCCACATTTTTTTCTTGGTGCTAAATACTACTCCTAAAATATACATATGTGCTTATAGTTAAGAAATACTCCTTAAAATAGCATAAGAATTTATAGACTAAAAACCAATTATGCTTCTCTTTACTTAAATCATAGTCAGAAAGAACATTTGTGGATTTCAAGTCAGAAAGAACTCAGTGCTTATGCTTAAGACTTGCCTTTCATACTTTCTTCAATAGAGCATACAACATAATATTATGATCAATACTTATATAAAAATCTATCATCAAAATTCAAGTCATACTAATAAAATTCACATCATAATAGAAATCTTACAATTCAAAACATGAATATATAGACTCTTGTGCACTTAAATCCTTCAATCACATGATTATTTTAAACTTTAAAAGATGAGAGCTTAGGAAAGAACCATAATTAAAACAAACAAATTCAACTTCAAAGATTAAATTTTTTGGGCACAAGGAAGAAAGAGTACCCTTGTTCAAAACCCCACATACTTGGATTCACTTGACTTGCAAAGAGAATCTAAACTTAGATACTTGAGAGATGTCCTTAAGGAAGAAACAATAGACTTGTTATTCTTGATATTGGGAGGAGAAGAAGTTTTGTTAGTTGACTGAGAACATAGGAAAATAATGACTCTCTTAAGTTATAAGTCATGGGTTGGATGTTTTTAGAGGGGAAAGAACAAAAAGGCCCCTCAACTGAAATTATAAAAAATCGACCATCAATTGTCACGAGTCATCTCATGACTCATAATTTCTGGTTATAAGTGGACCTAGCAACTTGTAACCTTGACTGAAAGAAAGAGAGCATGAACATGTTTAGTTGTGAGTCGTATCTTACTACTCGTAATATGTCATCACGACTTGTAGCAATCCACTCATAACTTGGACAAAAGCTTAGAGAACTAACACTACCGACCTTACGACCCTCACTATATGACTCATAACATCTAGTAATGACTCCTAGGGTCAAGTCATCAAGTGACCAGAAACTTCAATCACCTCACACTATCTTGGTTACGACTACATCATATAACTCGTGATTACTTATGACAAATTGATGAAAGATTAGTAATTTCTACAATGACTTTGAGAGCACAAGGTATAACAACTTATCAAGGTAACACAAGCACCAAATCATGTAATAAGATATGAAGGACTCGAACTTCTCAATCATATGAGAATAACAATAATAAGAGGACTTGAATCATCCGTTCATATAGACCCCTACGTTGGCAACTGGGATTTCCAATGATGGTCTCTTAGACCTCCAATTTCATGACTCATCTATAAAAACTCTTTAAATCCTAATTAAAACAATTATCACATGATACCATTCGTTAAACCATAATACACATTTAGGAATACATTATTGGTTTTGGCATACTAACTAAACTTGCAAGGTAGCATCAACATGCCAAAACAATTCATTACTTGGGGAATTCACAACCCCTCTTGGTTCAATTATGCAATAGCTTTTGAAAACACCGGCCCACAAGGTTCAGTTCAATATCATAATGCAATAGTTCAAGAATAGTTAAATTCCCATATTTCTCATAACAAAAAACAACTTCACATTATGGGGTTGGGACCATGATCACTTTAAAAGTCACATGTTAGCAGAAAATCATAATTCCCAAGTTCATTCATCATACCCCTGTACCCATAAGTTCAAAACCATATTTAAAACATAAGTAATGCACAATAAAACCATGGGAAAATAATTAATGGACCATTCATGTCAAAACCCCAAATCATGTCAAAGCCCTTACTTTTAATCACATAAATAACCATGTACTGTCATGAAATAGAGATATTAAGTTTAAGGGTAGAGTCACATGCCTGAAATATTAAGTTTCACAAAGAGAATTTAACTCTGGATCCCTTAGATGGCCTACTTGATAAAACCCTAGCTTGACTAGCTTGAGGGAATTCAGAGAGCCTTTTGGAGTGTTTGAGAAGTTACTTAGATTAGTTTCTAAGTGCTAATGACACCCTAAAAAGGTTATAATTCTTGGGTTTTAGTTTGAATAAGAGGAAAATGTCCAAAATACCCTTAACTTAAAAGCTAAAAAAGTACTGCCTTTGACTACGGGTCAACCCTTGACTCGTAGACATTCTTTATGACTCGTCACCACGAGTCGTAACCAAGGCAGTACGACCATGTCACCCTACAGTGTTGACCTTACGACTCACCAGAGGAATCATAATGGAAACCTATGACTTATAGGGACCAATCGTAGTCAACACAGAACGTAAATTAGGGTATTCATTGGACACCCTATGATTACACCTAATGACTCATAACATATCCTTACGGCTTTTAGTGAGCCACTCATACTCAGAGCAGAATATAGTCATAAACTTACTAATTTAGTTACGACCAATCTCAATGACTCGTGAAGACACCCTATGATTCATAGGGTCTAATCGTAACCTGGATAGTAAGTACAAAATTCTAGGAAATTTCTAAGGACCAAAAACCCGGGGCATTATAATAATTCATTAGCATATCCTCCTTTCACACATCCCTACTACTTATCCATCCATATATCTAAATTATACTCCTAGCCCTACAAGCATCAACCAATTTCTCTTTTGCAACCATAAGGAGAACCCACATTAACAATCCTTATCAACATAATACTTTTGTTAATAACCTATACCTTTCTAACACAATGGAATACCATTAAGAGCACCTTTCCTACTTTAAGCACACCATAATTCACCTTAACTAATAACTCTTTCTCTACCTTCTACTATGAAACCTATACCATATTCACTACCACTTAGTTAACACCCAAGACATATCACCTCAATCCTACTTAATAACAAACATAGACCTATTAATTTTCCCTCAGCCAAATACTAACCTATATTTTCTTGTTACTACACTTCTAAATCCATACTTCCAACTCTAAGGATGTTCTGCTACTTATGAATCATAACACCTTAAATTATACTATCCCTTAATTAAAATAATATTCAATACTCTAGGCATATGCTATCTCATTTCATAAGTGCTATATGTAACTAAGGGATAAAGAGAAATCTAATTACATAGCATATTCTATCTTAACTGTATAACTCATATGGATGAAGATATAAGCTTTCAAATTAATGGACCTTAAACACACTAGCTGGCTCCTCTCAAGCCTTTTATGCGATTTCTGAAGTTACTTATACTAAATCTGAGAGAATCATCTCAGGAGGAATTGGAATTTACTACTCATATTATATCAAGAATAAGTCATAGATGAAGAATTGTGGAGTAACACTCAAACTGACATCTCCGTACCATTCTGTAAAACTCAACTAGACATGGCTTCACAAATACCCTATAAAACTTAAAATCTATACTCTGATACCAAGTTTGTAATGCTTTGAGACTACCCCCTGGACGTCACATGGTGCTTAGAACCATAAGTAATCCTAAGATAACCATGATAATGGTATGATTCATGAGCAACTAAATAAATACATAAAGTTGGAAATAATAAATGTAAGAGATGTCTTTAGATTAACGTGTTAAATTCAAAACTGTTTAAAACTTACAATGCTAGTTATACAAAGGAAACTAAAACTGTATATATCAACTCTGACTGATTGGCTATGAAGCCTCTACTATTAATAACTATAGGTAAGTGGGACATGACCCCCAGCTATCCCTAATCCATATAATTGAATAAAACATATAATATTGGAACTATAGTTGATTCAAGTCCCTGAACCAAGAGACTCATCACCTACTAGTTGGAACTGTGAACTGCCTAACATGATATGTGGGCTACACTGGTACCTACATTAGGAAACAATATAGCAACACAGACATATATGTGGTCAGTACTTCTAGAATGTATTGAGTATGTGCGGGTGAATGCATAATGTGCTATAGAAATATTGCACTTTGATAGTTAAAACAAAGAAAATATGCAGGTTTCTAAGGCTATTTTGTTAGATATGATCTATTTGGGTATGTTTTGCATGAAATCATGATTTGGATGCTAAGTTTATGAAAAAGATAAGAAAAAGGTGTTTTTGTCCACTTTTAGGAGCAATTATGGATATTTGGGATGTTTTCCAACTTGACCGTGATAAAAGATTGTTCGAGAAGTGAAAAATAGCTAAACAATTACTCCCAACACCTAATAAGGGAACCTATGGATAGTATGTAGGACCTACAAACCACAAGTGGACAAAGTAGGAGCTAGAAGTTGATATCCTAAGAGCTAGGCTGCAGGACTTGCACCTGCAGTCTACACCTATGCCCTGTGTTAGGACCGCAGGTACTACCTGCACCCTGTGCCAGACCATAAATATAGATAACAGGTAGTCATCGACCCAATTTTCTATAATTTTATTTGGGATTTGGTTTAAGGGTTTACTCTTATACTATAAACACCCTTCATATGTTTTTAAGTTAGAGTTATGTCCTTTTAATATTCATAAAAACATTTTAAGTTCAAGATTCAATTTTGATCTTGGGATTTTCTTGTATTGATTTTGGTCCATTATGTCAGTTACAGTTGTGGGTTGTAAATCTTATTCTTATTGTGATTTCATCTATTCTTTCAACTATGAATGTTATTGATTTTTTCACAATGATAAGCAACTAAGACCCATAGCTAGGTTTGTGGAAATCCTGGTGGATTGATGAAGTAGGGGAAGTGCGATTATTGATCTGAACCAATATCCATGAAATACATTGCTTTATCTTCATTATAATAGATTTCTTAATGGGTGCACACATTAGGATCCTACCATGATATTGATGCTTACTCTAAATGAGGAGCAGTGACTAGGAAATAATAAAGACAATAGTGATTTGAAGTTAATTATCGATCCATGATAATTATGGAATATAGTGAATGACTGTTAAATGTCATCAAATAAGTAGGGACTCAAAAGGTAATATTTAACTAGGATCAAGATAAAGGTTAGTAAGGCGACATCCTGAGACACAAAAGGTAAAGGGTGAAATCTTCTACTCATCCAAAAGATTGTAGAAGGTACATAACTTATTCATTCTACATGCAAGGTATTGGTTGGTTCAATAATGCATGATAAGCCTATGGAGTTTAGAAGCCAGGGGGGACACAATCCTAGTGTTCACCTACACTAATTATCATATAAGTTAATATAGTTACTTTCTCGAGTTTAATACATCAAAACACCTATTTACTTTTATTGTTTTGCCCGTTGATTATATCTACTGAGAACTGCAAACCACATATTCCATTGGGATTTGACCCCTATGTCTGTTGGGTTACTATATTTTGAAGGTGATCGTATTATCATCTAATATAAGGTATTGTTTTGACATCAATCAAAAATTTGGCAACTTGCTGGGGAACACCGTGTTGAGTTGTGATTGAAAGTTGTTATAGTTTTTGGGATTTGGTTTTTATTCTTATTCTTAGTGGGCATACACCGGTATATACCTAGCACACGAAGTAGTGGCGATCCCTTTCTCTTAGTGAATCTAAATATAGAGAAGATCCTACAAACACCTAGTAGGATGTCTAAGCAGGAAAGAGATGAACATCTTGAAGGGGTTTACGATGATCTACCTCCTTCTGCTCTTGAAGAAGTGCAGGATATAGTTTATGGATAGACCGCTCAACTTTTGGCTAAAGTATAAAATGAGAGAAGAGAAAATAAAGAAGCTCAGCGGGCAGCAAGAGAGTCAGATCTAGCTGAGTAGAGACTAGGAATAAACTACCTAGCAATGCTTGGTGGAAACTAAAAAAGAGCTAGAGGTTATTGTGTTCAAGTCATCCCAATATATCAGTATGTGCAACCATATATAGATAATGAAGAAAACTTTGGATATCCTGAATCAACAGAGACTAGAGCAATAGTTCCTTTTGTTTTGTCCCTAGGCATCAAGTTCGACATCACGAGGGCAATGATCAAACTTGTAAATCTGAAGGGTATGTTTGCAAGTCTATCTACAAATGATGCAAATTTTTACCTTGCAAATTTCTTTGGGATCAGTAGTTTGTATACAAATATAAGGGTAAATTAGGAAGCACTTAGATTAAGGCTTTTCCCTTTCTCACTTATAGGAGAAACATCTTTATGGTTAGGGGAATTGCCAAGAGGCTCTATCACTACATGGAACAAGTTTCACAATAAATTCTTGAATCGGTTCTTTCCTCTTTCTTGGATGTTACAGCTCAAGGATGAGATGTATACCTTTAGGAAGCTGCAGTCAGAGTCTATGTACGAGGCTTGGTTCAGGTTCAATAAGAAGCTGAGCATAGTTCCCAATTATTAGTTGTAAGGAATGATCTTCTTAGAAATATTCTACAAAGCCCTGACCATCAGCTCCAGATCCATGGAAGACACCATATCTGGAGGAGCTTTTATGAGACTACACTGGGAGGCAACTTTGAAGATGTTAGATCAGATCTCGCTCACTAACCGAGAGTGGAAAACTCAAGAGGCTGAGAGGGGATCTGATACTTATTCTATTAGTGCCTCTTGTGACCAGATTCTAGCTGATGACATAGTAGCACAAGTGATTACGTTGCTAGGAACTGATCTTGGGGTACTAGTAAAGTAGCTTCCAGCAATGACTTCTAAGAAAGTAAATGCAGTAGCAATACAAGGGTCAACTTCCAAAGCGTATGAGTCAGAATTTGAAGAGGAAGCTAATTTTCTGGATTATTAGATGGTGGGTTTTCAAGCCCAAGGGCAAGCGAACCAAGGACAAAACTACAAAGATAAATATAGAGACTGTAGTAGAGAGCGAGATGGTGACTGGAGGAAAAAGGATGACTAGAGAGAGTAGAGATATAGATACATTCCTCCTGGTAGATAAGATGCAGAATCTAGAATAGAAGAGATTGTGGCTAAGCTCATAAAGGTTAAGGAAAATCAAAATATCAACCTTAAGGAGATTAAGGCTGATATTTCAGGATTGACTTAAAAGGTTGAGTAATATGCCACTGCTGTCAAGCAGTTGGAGCACCAATTTGGGCAGATGTCAGCAACTCTGAACCTAAGGTAGCCAGGTACCCTTCTGATCAACAGATGCAAAATCCTGAAAATGATGGTCACGTACTTGCTATTACCATGAGGAGTGCTATCACTACTATGGATCCCCCACTGCCTGCTGTAGAAGCTATTAATAATGAGATACCTACTGTTGGTCTAAGAAGGTAACAGGCGATAAAGGTAATGCTGTTGAAGATAAAGGTAAGGGTCTAGTCACTAAGCTAAAAATCAGGCATATTTTGAGACCACCCCCACCTTATCCTCAGATATTGAGGTATAAGAAAGAGGAAGGTAAGTTTAAGAAACTTTATTAAGAGGCTGAAAGAATTGAGCTTAAAGATACCTCTCCTAGATGCATTAGAGCAGATGCCTGATACACTAGGTTTATAAAACAGTTGTTCACAAGGAAAAATGGAGCAATATTTGAGGATGTTGATGGTATGCACCACTGTAGTGCAATCACGACTAGGTCTTTTTACAGAAAAGGGTGATTCCGGTGTATTCACTATACCATGTATTATTGGGTCATCATAATTTTCTAGAGCCTTATGTGATTTATGGGCCAACATTAATTTGATGTCGTTGGATGTATTTGAGCAATTAGGCTTAAACCTTCTGGAACCGACTTTGATGCGGATATTAATGGTTGACCATACAGTGAAGATGCCTATGGGAATCTCTTTTGATATGATTTGGAGGGTTGATAACTTTATATTTACAACTATTTTTATCATTCTGGACTTTGAGGTTGATACCGAGATTCCCATTATATTGGGAAGACCATTTATAGCCACAAGCAAACCTATGGTTGACATAGAAAAAAATGAGCTAAAATTCAAAGTCAATGGCGAAGAGACAACATTAAACATTCGAAAGTCAATAAACCAGCCAACCAACATGAGGGTAGTGTTGGTGATTGATTGTATTGATGACCTTAGAGGATAGTCCTGTGGGTATCTTAATGAATTCTAAGTAGTTAAGATACCTACATCGTGCCGCAATGTTAAATCAAATGTTGCATAGGAGGAAACCTATAGGCTTGTTATTGAAGTTTAAGTAACCAACATAGCCATGCATGCTGCAATGTTAAATCAAGTGCTGAGCGGAAGGCTACCCACTATTTTATTGTACATGTTTTTGTTGATTTTTTTCCTTTTTGTAGGTTTGTAGCTTGTGGACCTTACCAAGAGTACGGTAAAAAATTTCTACATTCATCGATTTCCAGGTAAGGGGACTATGTGATCAACCCATTATTGTCACGAGTCCCACACGGTAAATTGAGCAATAATTGGAAAAGTTGAAATTTTGATGATAAAAAATAGTAAGTTATGGATTTAAACATCTAATTTACTTTTGGGACCTAAAACTTAGATCTCGAGACCATGAGTATCTAAAAAATATCTAAACGCCAAGTCTAGGTTGTAGAAAAATAGGTCAAAATTCTTAGCCCAGCACTAGCTGGCCGCAGGTGGTACCTGCGCCCAGGGCTAGACCACGGGTACGAGCCATAAGTACAAGCCGCGACCAGGTCAATTTTTGGGCCCACTTTTTTAATTAAAATTTTGGGCCCACCAATATTTAAATATGACCTAAAACAGCCCTCCACCTATATAAAACATTCTTACCCTTATTCTAACCCATTCTAATTCTCAAAACTTCACTTTTCTCTTTGAATTCAAACTTTTATATTAAAACATAAACTAACCCACTCTTAAGTACAGGCTAAATTGTTACTTATTTGAGGTACCAACTTGTCCCAACATGCTAAAAACATGCTTCAACCTTGTTTTTTCTTGAGTTCTTCATTATTCTCTTCCAGTTCTTCATATAAAAGGTAACTATCTCAGCCCCTAATGGTTATATATTAGATTATCTATTGTTTTAAAGAAAAATCTAAAGTTAGGCCCTAACCAAAAGTTGAACTTGAATGAATGAAAGTAATACCATTAGTTGAGCATGTTTGTTTGCTTTTAAATTCATGATTCTGGATTGATGTGTGCACATTAGACTTGTTGGGATTTCAAATAGGTCATAGGGATGTGAAAATTGAGGAAAAATTCAAATTTTCAAATTTTGAGTTTTTCTTCAACTTTTGCTATCCTTTACTTTTGTTGGAAACTAACAACTATTTTTTTAGGTACATATGGCACCTAAAGTGATGAAGAAGACGAAGGCTGGTACTTTGAGGATACGAGAAGAGTCTCCCAAGACTAGTAGATTAGTGGAGGAGTACTCGAGGCAACAATGTAGAGATGCGACAATTGAGGTGACACATAGAGTCACGAGAGGATAGACTCACCAGACTGCTCATTCAGCTGCAGCCGGGCCAAGGATAAACTCCGCATGAATATCATCCCCACATACCCCTTCACCTGATATTGATAAGGAGACAGTGTCTGAGTCTACTCAACAGTTTGCTTCTTAGGACCCCTAGTCTGAGGCGGGGTCCCAGGATTCATCTGATGTAGTCTAGCAGGAGCAGTCATCCATTGTGTTTGAGTCTGAGGAGGGTACTATATCTCATGTACAATAGATAGAGGTACCTTAATCTGATAAAGGTATCGAGCAGTTTTCCCATAATGCTTCATTAAAATAGAGTCCCACTCCTATACTTGCCCCAGATACACCTCTCAAAGAAGGACATCAAAGGTGGTGCATAGAAGGGATGTGGGAGATTTATGATATCAACAGCCATGTTTAGGAGATAGGTAAGCCTACGAGGTATATTTATAAGGAGCACCGAATTAACCTATTGGGGCTAGATCGAGTACCATAGCTGTGGGCAGCATTTGATAGATATCAGCTAAAATAGATGACTAGGCCACACAATTCCTACATCCTGGTTTTAGTACGGGAACTTTATGCATCGTACAGAGCTACTGTAGTCCTCCCTATGCACAGATATCCAGGCCTGATTAAATTTTCTAGGCGGCTACATATTGAGCACACATTGGTTAGAGAGGTCAGAGTTGACATATTGATAAAGACTATTCAAAAAGTTATCTTTAGCACAGATTACATCACTCCTACATCTACAACTGAGTTTGATTATAGATTAAGGATCGCATGTGATCGACATATCATAAAAGAGGCTGAGCACTGACATGAGAATTTTGAGATGGCTAGGTGGATATCCGATTATATTTTATTATTGGGTGATACAATCCCTTGGATCGAGGGGCAAGCTGTGATCAAGAAGGGCCTCTTGACATTAGAGGCCAAGTTTTGATGGTTGCTGATTATATACCGACTGATACCTACTACTTTAGATAATACATTGATATGGGAGAGGGAAGCATTAGTTGCCTATCTGATGGCTGGTTATGATGTTGATTTTGTTGCTATTCTTTGCCATGATTTACATGACAGAGCCTTTAGAAAATTTGCTAATCTGCCATTTCCTTGCATAATTCAGAGACTATGCGATGAGGCTGGTGTGACGGACATACCAGACATAGAAGAGAGGGTACTTATGTCGGCAACAGAATAGACAAAGACCATGGAGGGTTTCACATGTCCAGGCATTTCTAGGAGATCGAGACATTCGACAGCAGTACCACAGCCCCAGTCTGAGAACCCAATAGTTTCCAAGAGCCTACTGAGGCATATCGAGATGATGCGGGTTTTAGTATTGACAATGGGATAGGAGATCAGAGAGAGGCTTCTGATTCAAGTACACAGAGAGAGGGTAAACATGCTACTTTTTCTTTAGACCTAATTTCAACCTCAGAGCCGGTTGGTACATATACAGAGCCTACTCGCCCATCCACTATAGCTCCTATAATAGGTATGATTGCTATATTTAGTAAGCTTTTACAGAGCTTAGTGGATAGCTAAAGTGCCATAACTACTAAAGTGAGGTTTGTCGAGTTTGATATGACTACTCTTTATGAACAAATGAGATTAGGGGTTAGGACTAGATTTGATTAGGAACAGGCCCGATAGGAGGCCACATTGAGTACTGCACTATCTGAGCTATGTTCCAACTTTCAAACACAACTCGATGAGTTTGAGAGACGGGTTATAGCTTAATATATAGAGACAAATATGCTTGATCTAGCCCATATGAGGGAGAAGTTTTATGTGTTATGAGCAGAGGTACACTGTCTTATGAAAAGTCATGTTTTCTCCACTCCCACAATTATACCCCAGGTGGTCCAGATATCACCTCTACATGCACTGAGATAGTTTGATTTTCTTGTGGAGGATAATAAGAAGGTCCTAATAGTTGGGACAAAGAGAGGTATCATAGACAACTAGCAGGACCCCGATCTACCATATGACCAGGCCATTAAAAAGGCCAGGCATAACTCTATGGAGTCTACATTTGTTAATAAGGAGAGGCATGTATCTATAATTTTAGGTTCCTCTACTAGTAGTGCACCGCCACCTCCACCGCCTTCGCCAACTGATATGTCCCCATCTAGGCATACTCCTTATTGGGTGCCTAGTACATCCCAAGCATGTTCTCACTTCCCTCTATTTTACTTTATTTTAGTGCATTAAGGAAAGTGTGAAGTTTTTAGTTGAAGATGGGTATACCATGTCACCACGGGTTTTTATTATCTTGCTTCTTTTTCCCGTCGGCTACGGTATGGTTGTAGATCTGGCATTTCTAGGATAATTTTGTGTCGTATTTAGTTTTTCTTTGTATTGTGTTATTTTTGTGTAATTAGGAGATTTTGAGTATTTAGGGCAGTACTCATATTTTGACTGATTTTTGATACACCTCCAAATATTGGTATTTTAGAACTTTGTGAATGTATATTTGTGAGAACTTAGTGGATCTTGTTATGGAATTAGGATTAGGGACATGATAATCACTTTAGCAATTGCATAAACTGGATAGGTAGTAGTTGGTGATATTAACTCTGTCCTATATGTGAGTGAGATACAACCTAGTTCCCTTTTTTTGTTGAATTCAGAACATGCCTTATTAGTCATACCTAGGTTGAAAGATAGACGGTTATGAAAGGATCATAGGCCATTTTTGAGTTTAGACCACTTTTAGCCTAAATGACCTTTTATGTGTAAAGTATATCCCTTTATCCCTATTTTTAACCTTGTAGCCTATTTTTCTTATTTCACCATTCACCTTCTCCTTTATCTTACAATGAACCTGATTTGGCCTTGGTCCTCTTTTGACATATGCACCTCAACCCAGGACAGATGCCTAAGTTGAGGATGGTTATCATAGGGGTGCATAATGTAAAATGGGTATGAAAAATGATAAAAAAAGATAAAAAGTTAGTAGGGCTGGGTGTGGTAGAAAAAGAAAAAGAAAAGAAAAAAATGTGAAAAAGAGAAGAAAGATAAAAGACCACACCCAACCTAAATGTGCAATAAATAATAAAAAGAGAGAAATAAGGGTGGGATAAAACGTAAAAAGAGGCTAGTAAGTGAGACCCCAAGGTCAGTGTAGTGCTAAAGAGACTTAGTCACCTGATATTTCCATATTTACCATAACATCCCCTAATACTACATTATAAGCCCAAACAAGTCCTATAGTGATCCCAACTAGACTATCTGAATTCTAATGTAAAGAAAATAAGGGAAAGACTATGGTATTTGACATGCATTGATTGAAACTTCTTTTTAAGTGAGAATGTGTAATGCCCTGTACTTTCCTAGCTCAGTTTAGCTCCTAGTGTGTTAAGGGACAATTTTAAAAATGTACAAATCTTGATACATATGGAATTTTCCAGTTCTAGAAACACCAAATGGTAGAGAATTGTATCATCTTTCCAACGATACCAATTTTTCCTCAATCCGATACTCGGTTAAGAAGTTATGGTGATTTTAGTGAAAGCAGTAGAACACCGTGATAAGCACCACATCGTGGTGAAGGAAAAATTTACAATTGTCCAATTTCTAGTAAAGCACCGTGATTAGCCTGCGTCACGGAGAAGTTCCAATTCCCGTTCGTCCCTTTCCTGTAGCTCAATGCGATTTGAATGTATCGCATCAAAATTTCAAATTAGACAAACACCGTGTCGCGGTGGAGTGCACATGGCACTTGTCCTATTCTAGTGATGGAATGCGATTACGTCACATCGTGCCAGAGCCCAAAATAGCATTCATCCTTTTTCTAGTGAACCACCGCGATAGCGACGCATTGCGGTGGTGTGCCAAATTGGGATTATTCTAGTTCTGAGTAATTTTTACAAAGGGCAATCTAGTCACTTTCCCAAGCCCCAAATCATGAAAAACAAGGGATTTAACCTATTTTAAGTATTGTATGCATACTTTCCACATAATTACTCATCAAGAAACCCTAGAACATCAACTCTTAATCTCAAAGAAATCCAAATTCAACCATTTTTTTCATAGATAACTCAAAATTAAAGATTCCCAATTCAAGTACTTCTAGAATCAATTTCCAAGAGCACAACTAAGAACTCAACGTTTAACTCAACGTTTAATCTCCTTTATCAATTTAGTCAATTAAGGTATGTGGAATTTTCAACAAGGATAATTATTTCATCCTTGTGCCCAAAATTAGTTTTAAAGTTGATGTTTATATGAAATTATATGAATTTCAATTTAGGGTTTATAACCACTTATTACTATTTGAAGACTATGAGATTTTGAGAGATTTAGATGTTGAATTGCATGTCTACTTTCATATTTTCATGCGTATTGCAGTAATTTCAGGATTTAGAATCGAATTATCAATATTTTCATTATCAAGCATGAAATTTATAATGATTTGACATGAAATAGATGCATAGGTTATTAGCCCTTGTTTGAATGTTGTTATTTTAAGAAGATTATGCTTTTAAGCATCCCATGATTTGTATATTTAAATTTTTGAACACTGATTTGATCTTTCGATCTCAGCTTAGATATAGAATCCATTTTACAGACTTAACTATAGTTTACAGGAAATAGATTCACAAGAGGTTTTCATTGTAAACCCTTATACTAGTTTTAAAAGTGGTTTTTCTACAGAATGAGTATACAAATTAAAGGGAGTAGTATTTAGCACCGAGTTGGGTATGTTTACATGCCCCAGAACTATGATCCAACATAGGTACAAATTATCAGATTATTTCTATTTCTATATGGATGATAATAACCGATGTGATCACTTAGATTAGGTTATACTTCTTGGCAAGAGTATGAAACCTCTACCCAATGTAAGTTTTTCCCATAAGGGAACTAGACGTTGGACACTATGATAGTTCATATAGTGTATATTGGTTAGAAGAACCTCCCTAACAGTAAAAACTTGTAGAATAGTTTTTAAGAGTATTTCCTTACAGCCTAATAGCAATGACTTACAGAACAACTTTTAGAAACTAAGTGTAAAGGCTCATAGTTTTATTGAGATATTACTTTACATATGACATTACTATGAGATTTCAGATTTTAGTTTATCGATACAGAAGAGAGTCCTTCCTACACTTAGACAATATTATTTAAAGACAAAATACCAATACAATTTTTAGAAACTAAATGTATGACGCACTAGATTTATGTAGCATGTTTTGCTATTCATGATTAATATTTCAATTTTTAGATATTCTAACTTATGCGAGTCTTCTACATTTAGCATGCATTCTATTAAAAATTTATAATAATATTGAGACATTGATTTACTTGTTCATTCACCCCCATATACTCAGTACAATCCAGAAGTACTGATCCACATATACATCTATGTGCTACATTGTCTCATAATGTAGGTTCAGGTGCTCAGTTTCAGTAGCGTGGGTGATTTCGAGCATCTCTATCTTCATCCCGACAGTTGGTGAGTCCTCACATTTTGGGGACCCAATTATTAAATTTTTTAGCTTATTAGTATAGGTGATTCAGTATTTTCAGATAGTTTGAGTTAGTTGGGGCTTGTCCCAGTGACTCTCTAGTTATTAGTAGTAGAGGCTTGTTAGACTACTAGATATGATGTAGATATCCAGAATTACTTTTCCAAACTTTGAGTCTAACATTTTCAAATATTATATTTAGATAATTTTATCTTAGATCAGACAGACTTCCACAATGATTTTATGATTATATTTCTCTATTATGAGTATTCAGATTTAGTAGAAGGCTTATAGGGTTAGCTTGAGGCTACTCGTAGTCTTGAGCACGGTGTGACATCTTAGGACCCATTTTTGAGGCATTACAAACTTGGTATTAGAGCCTAAGGTTTTACGAGTTCCAAGGAGTCAGACAAGCCGCATTACATAAAGTCTTGATCAAGGGTATGAAGTGCGCTACATTTGTTAGCAAGAGGCTATGGGAAATTGTAAGGAAATTATCTCTTTCTTTTATGATCCATCGTGCTTACAATATCTCTATCTTCTTTTAACTCGTTCTCTAATGTGATAGTTGAATATACCTCCTCGTCGAGCTAACGCTCGCAGAAATAAAAACCAACCACCCCAGCGTGCTGTCCCTCTAAACGAGAATGTATCCCAAGCTAAATTTCGGGCGGTAGCCCAAGCTCTGACTGCTAATGTTTAGGGCAATCATCAGGCGGTAATCCCACTTTAGCAGAATGAGGATTTAGTAGCAGCCAAAATTTGTGACTTCATGAGAATGAATCCTCCTAAATTCTTTGGTTCAAAAGCAGGTGACGACCCATAACTCTACTTAGATAAGATGAGGAAGATCACCTAAATTATGCATATTTCTTAAGAGAAGAGTGTAGATTTAGCATCCTATGGATTGAAGGAGGTAGCGTATGATTGGGTGGTTATGTAGAATAATGGTAGAGGTGAGAATACAACTCATATGAGTTGGTATGTATTTTAGGATATATTTCTAGATAGTTTCTTTTCGTGTGGAATGAGAGAAGCTAAGGTAAGAGGAGTTTGTGAATCTGAGGTAGGGCTCGATGATAGTAAAGGAGTACTGCCTTAAGTTCAACCAATTAGCTAATATGCCCCTAATACGATGGGTGACCCTAGGGAGATTATGAGTAAGTTTGTTACTAGAGTATCTAGTTTGGTAGTCAAGGAGTGTAGGACTGCCATGCTAATTGGGGAAATGGATCTAACTAGGTTGATAATTCATGCCCAACAGATTAAGGTAGAAAAGTTAAAAGGCAGAGAGAGGGGAAATAACAAGGCCAGAACTGGACAATTTGAGTAGGGCCAGACTTGATTTATAGGGGGAAATATTTTCCAGTTTTAGAATCATTCATCTATGCCAGCACCATCTTCAGCTAGCTCTTTCACTCCCAAATCTAGGCAAGAGCATTGGGGTAAGACTTTTATGTACAGATCTCAAAATAGTGTGAGTGGAAAAACCAGTTATCCTCCATGTACTAAGTGTGGTAAGAATCATCTTGGTGAGTGTTTGTTGTGACAGAAAGGTTGTTATGGTTGTCGTAAGTTGGGTCATGGAATCAAATATTGTCCTCATGTTAAGCAGGGAAACTGGGATGTTCATCCCCAAACTCAAGCTACTAGCGCACCAGCTCCTCTAGGTTGCCCAGTCCCTCCTTAGGGTGCATCATCTAGTACCTATGGCAATCGGTGCTAGAATCGGTTATATATTTTACCATCCTATCAGGAGCAGAAAAGTTCACTAGATATGATTACTGGTATTCTACGTGTCTTTAATCTTGATGTTTATGTGTTGTTAAACCTTAGGTCAAATATCTCTTATATGACCCCACTAGTTTCAGTGATCAGATTCTTGTGAGAAGAGTTTTTAGGAGTTGAAGACTCGACACACTTTTGCCCTAATTTTAGTGCTACTTGATGGTATAGATGGTTTCGTTGTCTATTGTGATGATTTTAGAATTAGTTTGGGTTGTGTTTTGATACAAATAGGTAAGGTCATAGCCTATGCATCTAGATGGCTTAAGCTTCATGAAAAGAACAACCCTACCTATGATCTTGAGTTAGCTGCTGTTGTGTATGCTTTGAAAATCTGGAGGCACAATCTTTATGGGGTGCATGTTTATGTGTTTACGAATCACAAAATCTTAAAATATGTGTTTACTCAAAGGAAGTTAAATCTTTGTTAGAGAAGGTGGTTAGAATTGCTGAAAAATTATGACATGAGTATGCTATATCATTCGGGAAAATCTAATGTAGTGGCAGACGCCCGTAGTAGACTATCTATGGGTAGTATTGCTTATGTGGAGAATGATAAGAGGGAACTAGTTTGGGAAGTTCATCGGTTAGCTAGATTGGGTGTAAGGTTGGTTGACTCAGCTGAAGGGAGTATTTGGGTTCAGAGTAGTTCAGAATCTTCTCTAGTTTCTGAAGTAAAAGAGAAGCAGGATAAGGATCCTAGTTTGGTCAAACTAAAGGGGTCAGTTAAAGAACAAAAGGTAGAGGTTTACTCCCAAGGGGAAGATGGTGTGTTTAGATACTAGAGTAAATTATGTGTGCCATGTGCTGACGATTTGAGACAGAGGGTTATGGCAGAAATGCATGGTGTGTGTTACTCCATTTATCTTGGAGCCACCAATATGTTCCGCAATTTATGATAAGTCTATTGTTGGAGTGCTATGAAGAAAGATATCACAGAATTTGTAGCCAAGTATGTGACTTGTCAATAGGTTAAGGTAGAGCACCAATGATCTGGCGGCACTTTGTAGGAGCTTAGTATTCCACTTAGAAGTGGGAAGAGGTGAATATGGACTTTGGGATTGGATTACCCAATTCGTCTCGACAACATGATTTGATTTGAGTTATTGTATACAAATTGACCAAATCGAACCATTTCTTGCCAGTTCACACGCCCTACATATCTGAAGATTATGCTAAGTTGTATATGAAAGAGTTAGTTAGATTGCATGGAATTCCCTTGTCCATCTCTTAGAAAGGGGTACTCAGTTTACCTCTCAGTTTTAGAAAGCCTTTCAGAAGGGTCTTGGTACCCAAGTTCATCTTAGTTCAGCTTTTCATCCACAGATATATGGTTAGGCAGAGATGACCATTTAGACCTTAGACGATATATTGAGGGCATGCATTCTTGAATTCAAAGGCAGTTGGGATGACCACTTGATGTTGATTGAGTTCGCCTATAATAACAGTTACTATTCTAGTATTCAAATGGCCCCATTTGAGGCTCTTTATGGGCAAAGATATAGATCACTACCTTTTTGAAGCCATGGAGAAAGTTCAGTTGATCCAAGAGAGATTAAAAGTAGCCTAGAGTCGTCAGAAATCTTATGCAGACGTAATAAGGAGAGATCTTGAGTTTGAAGTAAATAATCTTATGTATTTGAAGGTTTCACATTTGAAGGGTCTGAAAAGGTTTGGAAAAAATTGGAATCTTAGCCCTCGATATGTGGGTCCCTACATGATTTTGAGTCGTGTGGGGAAGGTAGTATATGAGCTTGAGCTACCTACAAACTTGTCATCAGTGTATCCAGTGTTCCATGTTTCCTTACTAAAGAAGTGCATGGACGATTCAGCCATTGTAGTCCCTCTAGAAAGCACAGATATTCAGAATAGCCTTTCATACAAAGAAGTTCCAGTAGAGAGTCTTGATCATTAGACTCGTAGAATAAGGAACAAAGAAGTTCCCTTGCTCAAAGTTCTATGGTAAAATCAGTCCGTTGAGGGCGCTACTTGAGAAGTAGAAGCAGACATGCATACCAAGTATCCTCACCTTTTCTCCACAAACTTAGATTTAGCTTAAGGTAATAGTCCTTCTTAATTCAATTCTTTTCCAGTCTCAGATTCAGCTATATAGTTATCTTCATGAAAATTCATACATTCGCAGATTAGTTCAGTCGCTCAGTATGAGTTAGATTATATTTAATCATATTGTTTATTTCAGTTGTGCATGCTAGCATATAGCCTCAGTCCCTCAGTATCTTCAGTTTAATTAGTCTCATTTGAGGACGAATGTTCCCAAGGGGGAGATATTGTAATACCCCATACTTTCCTAGCTTAGTTTAGCTCCTAGAATGTCAAGGGACAATTTTGAAAATGTATCACTCTTGATACATGTTGAATTTTCCAGTTCTAGACCCACCAAATGGTAGATAATTGAATCAGCTTTCCAACGTTACTAATTTCACCTCAATTCGATACTCGGTTAAGAAGTTATGGCGATTTTTGTGAAAGCAGTAGAACATCGCGATAAGCACCATGTCGTGGTGAAGGAAAAATTCACAATTTTTTGATTTCCAGCGAAGCATCGCGATTAGCCCACGTCGCTAAGAAGTTCTAGTTTTCTTTCATCCCTTTCCAGTAGCTCAACGCGATTTGCCTGTATTGCGTCAAAATCCCAATTGGACAGACATCACATCACGGTGGAGTGCAAAATGACACTCGTCCTTTTCCAGTGACACAACGTGATTATGCCGCATCGTGCCATAGCCCAAAATGGAATTCTTCCTTTTTCCAGTGAGCTACCGTGATAGCAGCAGTGGTGTGCCAAATTGGGATTTTTCCAATTTTGAGTAATTCTTACAAAGGGAAATCTAGTTATTTTCCCAAGCCTCAAATTATGAAAAACAAGGAATTTAACCTATTCTAAGCATTATATGGATACTTTCCACATAATTACTCTCCAAGACACCCTAGAACATTAACTCTTAATCCCCAAAAAATCCAAATTCCACCATTTTTTCCAAGATAACTCAAAATGAAAGATTCCCAATTTAAGAACTTCAAGAATCAATCTCCAAGAGTACAACTAGAAACTCAAAGTTCAAGCTCCTTTATAAAGTTCATCAACTAAGGTATGTGGGGTTTTCAATAAGGATAATTCTTTCATCCTTGTGCCTAAAATTAGTTTTAAAGTTGATTTTTACATGAAATTATATGAATTTCAATTTAGGGTTTATACCCACTTATTACTATTTGAAGATTATGAGATTTTGAGAGATTAAATATTGAATTGCATGTCTACTTTCGTATTTTCATGCGTATTGAAGTAATTTCCAGATTTAGAATTGAATTATCAATATTTTCATTATCAAGCATGAACTTTATGATGATTTGACATGAAATAGATGCATGGGTTATTAAACCTAGTTTGAATGTTGTTATTTCAAGAAGATTATGCTTTTAAGCATCCCATGATTTGTATATTCCGATTTTTGAACAAAGATTTGATCTTTTGATCTCATCTTAGATATGGAATCCACTTTATAGATTTAACTATAGTTTACAAGAAACAGATTCACAAGAGGTTTTCATTGTAAACCCTTATACTAGTTTTAAAAGTGGACTTCCTACAGAATGAGCATACAGATTAAAGGGAGTAGTAGTTAGCACTGTGTTGGGTATGTTTACATGCTCCAAAACTACGAGCCAACATAGGTACAAATTATTAGATTATTCTGATTTTTATATGGATTATAGTTACAGATGTGATCACTTAGATTAGGTTATACTCCTTGGCAAGAGTATGACACCTCTCCCCAATGTGAGGTTTTCCTATAAGGGAACTAGACGTTGGACACTATGATAGCTCACATAGTGTTTATCAGTTAGAAGAACCTTCTTAACAGTAAAGACTTGCAAAATAGTTTTTAAAAGTATTTCCCTACAGCCTAATAACAAAGACTTATAAAATAGCTTTTAGAAACTAAGTGTAAAGGCTCACAATTTTATTGAGATATTGCTTTACATATGGCATTAGCTATGAGATTTCAAATTTTAGTTTATCGATACAGAAGCGAGTCCTTTCTACAGTTAGACAACATGATTTAAAAACAGAATACCAGTACGTCTTTTAGAAACTAAATATTTGACTCGCTAGATTTATGCAACATGTTTTCCCATTCATGATTATGATTTTCAGTTTTTAGATATTCTAGCTCATGTGACTCATCTACATTTAGCATGCATTCTTTTACAAATTTCTAATAATATTGAAATATTGATTTAATTATGTATTCACCTTCATATACTCAGTACAATCCAGAAGTACTGATCCACATATACGTCTATGTGCTACATTGTCTCATAATGTGGGTTCAGGTGCTCAATTTCAGTAGCGTGAGTGATTTTGAACATCTCTATCTGCATTCCTATAGTAGGTGGGTCCTTATATATCCGGGACCCAGTTATTCAGTTTTTTGACTTATTAGTATAGATGATTTAGTATTTTCAGACAATTCAAGTCAGCTGAGGGCTTGTCCCAGTGAATCTCTAGTTATTAGTAGTAAAGGCTTGTTAAACTGCTAGATATAATGCAGATTTTCAGTATTACTTTTCTAGACTTTGAGTCTAACATTTTTAGATATTATATTCAGATAATTTTAACTTAAGATCAGGCGGACTTCCACATTGATTTTATGATCCCATTGTGACACATTGTTGTTCTTCATGTTCATACACAATTAGTTTTGAAAAGTGAGATAGGAGGAGGTATTGTGTTTTGAGTTTTACATGTTGACTTCCTTCCTTGAATAACTTAGTTTCTCCTAGTTAGCGTCGTTTTTGTTTTTATTGTGTTTTGTTGCCCAAGGATATCCAAATGTTCTAAGTTGAGGGTGTTTATGAGATATATAAATATAGCACTTTTGACTCTTAAAATGAGGAAAATATACAGGTTTTTGAGTCTATTTTGTTAGCTATGATCCATTTTGGGTATGTTTTGTAGGAAATCATTGGATGCTAAGTTCATGAAAAAGGTGTTTTTAGCCAATTTTTGGAGCAATTATCGGTATTCATGATATTTTCTAGCTTGATCGTGATCAAAGTATGTTCAATAAGTGAATAAGAGCTATAAAGATTACTCCTGACACCTACCAAGGTAACTTGTGGACTGCATGTAGGACCTACGGACCACAGGAGAACAGAGCAGGTGTTAGAGGTCAAAATCTCGAGAGCTAGACTAGAGGATTGCACCTACGGTCTGCATCTATGACCAGTGTCAGGATCGTAGGTACAACCTTTGCCCTATGCCAGCCACAGGTACAGAGAACAGGTGGCCACCGACCCAATTTTCTTCTATTTCATTTTGGCTTTGTTTTAGGGTTTCCACTTGTACTATTAATACCCTTTAATCAATCACATACAATTTTTTCATTTAACATAAAGAGAATTTATAAAATAAGAAAACAGCCTCTCGTTGGATCATAAAACAATGTCAATCCATAAATGATAGTAAATCATTTAAACTCAAGCTTTTAAATCATCCATTTGAACAACCCGTAACATGTTAAGAAAAATAGATTTCATGATGAGAGAGGGAAGTTCAGAAATCGTGCTCTCATATCCATTGTCGAAACCCATAACATGTATACACATGAATATAACTCAAATTTATGGAAAACCCTATAGTAAATACACAATTTCATTATAAAGGGGAGTTCATAATGCATGTTGTTCAAAAAATTTCAAAACCCATTATATATACATACATGTACACTTTAAAGCTTGTTTAAAATATTAAACTTATGTCCATGAGAGTTAGGATAGTCCCATATACCTTCTTTGATGAACAAACTTCGACATATCTTGAATCTAAGCCTTGAAAGTATGAGTTTAGAAAGAAACCCTAACTTTTTTCCCTCTTGAAAATGGAGAGGAGAATGAGCAATGAGAAACTAACATATAATGGTAAAATTACATTTAAAGTTTGATTTAAGTTGTGGGGGTAGGGTTCAAGGTGATGAAAAGATCAAAATACCCCTAAAGAAACTGAATAAAAATTGCAGGGATTTTCAATCGACAACGAGGTTGAAAACTTATCAACTAGTTGATGTATTTTAAACTTAGTCATCACCTTCCCTAAGTGATTTATGGTCTTTTCTATTTAAGTCTAGCGACTAAGTTAATAGCTCATCACTTAAGTCGTCACCTTCTCTCAGACAGACAACCCTAAGTAAAATACGTATAATTTTTTACTTAGATATTGGATTAAGCTTAAATTTGATATGTTGTAAAGAAGACTCAAATATCTCTCATTAAATATATTTTAGGCCACCTAAACCATTATATTCTAGTATTAATATCCATTGGAAGTTTATCCAAGTTGGAACATCCACTAAAACTCAATCGGTAGAAAAGTTGTCAACTTGACTTTGAATTAGGAGATTTTTATGATCTCAATTCATTTCCAAAGATGTTCCCGAACTATAGAATTGATCATCACACTTATATTTCCAAATAATCATTAGGTTTTTCTCTATATATGTAGGAACGATGATTCTAATTCTAGCTAAAAAATGCGGGGTGTTACATGAACTTTGGAGTCTAGTTGGCTAAATATTTTGAAATCTTATTGGATGATAGGTTAGAGTCCCAGTTGGCTACATGAATTGGAATCCTATTGGCAGATGGGTTAGACTCCCACTTGGCTAAATAGGTTGGGGTCCTATTGGCTAATGGGTTAGAGTCTAAGTTGGCAAAATAGTTAGGTTTGGCCTAATGACAATGGCTTGCAAGCTTGTTTATTTAGTATGACAATACTATTTGGAAAATTTCTTAATGGATGACTCCTTTCTTAATGGTTGGTAATGTTTGTAAAAGTTTCAATTGGGCTTAAAAGGGGGTTGTGTAGTTGAGCCATGAAGGTGGAGGTCCCGAGAGGCTGATACTGGAAACTTATATTTGACGGCGTAAGGGTTGGTTTTGATGACCATGTGCTTGTGTCACACTTGATATGTATATATATTTTGGGGGACGGCTAGGTGCCATGATGGATTTAGTTTTCCCTTATTTTTCTTGGGTTCATGCGGTTGACATGCATTAGGGCCCTTTCGGTGGGGGGAGCCGGACCCATATCGCCTGTGGGTGTTTTTATAATGGTTTGAGCTACCCAGTTCAAGATAATATTTTAACTATCATACTAAACTTCTTTCCTATACCAATATATTATACATATATGTATATGATTATTTGCATATGGTTTTTGGAATGATTTTGGACTGACCGATCATGGCATATTTTATCCCTTTCTTGAGTTACATCCTCTCGCTAACCATCCAGACACGTTATATCCGCAGGCAATACAAGGTCTGAAGACACTTTTATTTTCTTGCACAGTGATAGGTGATTCCTAGATTGTTCGTGAGCCTGCTTGAAATGGTCAGCGTTCTTCTTCCTGAAGGCCTATTACTTCTTGGTTTAGCTTATGTCTTAGACTATTTATTTGGACTCCTTTTTGGCTATAGTCGGGGGGAATATCCCAGCTTAGGTAGCTCTTTGGATATTAGAGTTTTTGTGGATTACTGTGGATTGGGATAGTCATTAGATTCTTGGTTCCTTTTTAAGCTATCTGCTTTTCTTGCTTATGTCTATTTGGATTGCTTCCGCTGTCATATATGTATTGTGTTTTGTTTGACTAGGCAAAAGGGGTGGTCACTGCTCCTCCATGGGCTTAAGATACCTATCACATCCAAGCCCTGGTTCGGGTCGTGACATATATACATATATATATTTGACTAACTCAAAGGTAATAACTAAGGGACCCGACCTACCTCTCAAGGAATCTCAACCAAGTAGGAAAGCTAATACTAACCAAGGGATGAAAAAACATAAGATGATCTAACAGTAGCATAACTTACCATGAGAAAGAAAAAGAATAAAAAATGAACCAACAATCATGGGTACCAGTCCATAATCATTCTTCCATGAACTAACAATAATAACCAACTATAAAGTAACTAGCTAGTCCAGAAAAATAGTAACCTAACCAGGCCCCCATATGACTGAAATGTTACTCAACAAACAACAACCATATCTTATACCTATAAAACCCGAATTAGGTTATAAATATAAGCCCCAAAAAATATTAATAGTGATAGGAAAAGCATATGAATGAATGAATGCACATAAACCATAACCAGTCTGAGTGACAAAAGTCCCAAGTGTATACACCTCCTTCAACTTAGTAGCTTGAAAAAGGCAGGACCTACAGAGACTATCTTTCTTCGGTACTATGGCTCATAGACTAAAGGCACCATAGGAGACTCGGGATATCTTTATACACTGCCTGTCCATGACGGGTATCTCAAGTCCACTAAGGACAAGAGACAACCCCATTTGCCTAGTCAAACAAAACACAATACAACTAGCAGTGGATGAATTCCGAACATATAACAAGATAAAGTTCAATTTCGAACATATAACAAGGTAGCTAACTCAACTAACTCAAAAAAAGATCTAAGAAATTCAACAACCATTCCATTCTACAGTAATCCATAAGGACTCTACTATCCATAAATAACCTAAGTCGGGACATGCCTCTGACGATACACAAAAAGAACCAATAGAAATAGTCTAAGACATAAATGAAACAATGATCATAAAATTAGGGTGTTCAAATGAATAGAATGTCAAACTTCAAGATGACTCACGAATAATCCAAGAATTACCTATCACTACACAGAAAAAGTAGAAGGGTCTTCAATTTCTGAGTCATTGGGGATACAACATCCAGAGACGGTTAGCGGGGTGAGCGCTAACATGTAACTCAGGGAAGGGATAAAGTAATGCCATGGTCAAGTCAGTCCAAGATGATTAAAAAAACAATAAACATAATTATAGAAATATATTTAACATACTGGGATAGAGAACAAGGCTTAAAATGAAAGTAATATATTAGCTTAGACTGTGTAGCCTAATCGTCAAGAAAATGCACACATGGTCTATATGGGTTCAGCTTCCCCTGCTTAAAGAGCCCAATACGTGTTAGCCACATGAACTAGAGAGTCATCATATGTCCATATGTACCAAGGGTAAGTATAACACCCGGTCATATATCAAGGTTAACATGAACACCCAATCATTTAATAAGTAACTCAAACACCCGATCATAAAGCAAGGGTGAATCAACACTCGACAATTTAGGCCCCCGTATGGAAAATGCGGTTTCTAGTATTGATCCCTCGGGACCTCCACTTTCATGGCCTAGCCACACAACCCTCTTTAAGCCTAATGAAAATATACACACATTCCTATTTATTGAACCAATTCATTCATTAAGGCACCCCATTGGCATCGTCACGCCAACTTCACTTGCAAGCTAATTATCATCATGTCATATCAATTATCCATCACTTGGGGGAATCCACGAGCCCATAGGTTCAATAATTTATTTACATAGGGGAATCAATGACTCCCAAGGTTCAATTAAAAATTAATTCATGTTTCATTAGCCTGTTATGCCATACAATAGTTCCAAAAGTAGTTCAATGTACATATACAGTGTTCAAAGACAATTTTACAAGTCTTGGTTGAGGTTATCCCCAATAAAACTATCAAAATTCACATTATTGGGGGAATCCATGACCCCCTAGTTTATTCACCATGCCAATGTACCCCACAAGTTAAAAACCATCGATAAATCATGAAAATTACATATAAACCATGGGGAAAACAATTACATCAACAATGCTTCAAAAGCCCCCAACCCACATTCAAAATCATCAGTTAAATCACATAGGTACAATTATAAACACATGCTTTTAATAAAATAATATTTGGGAAAGAGTAACATGCCTTAAACAATAAAGAATTATGGAGAGACATCAATAATTGAAGCTTGAATGACCAATCCTTAGAATCCCTTGCATGTTCTTTACTTAGGGATTTAAGAGAGTTTAAGAGTTGTATTTGATTGATAAAGGATAGAAATATGGTCCCTAAGGTGCTTTATGGTTGTGGGTCTTAAATGGGGGAAGATGGAAATATCCAAAGTACCCTTAATAAAATCCTAAAAGTTATCGGCAGTGACTATGGGTCACCCTACGACTCGTGAGGACATGCTATGAGTTGTCAGCAAAAATCGTAGTCTGGAAAGTAGATCAGAGAACCCACACTAATCTGACTACAATTCGTCCCCTATGCCTCCTACTCAAATCTTATGACCTGTTAGGTCCAATCGTCATCATAATAGAAACAAGGGACCACTATAATGATGATACTTTGAGTCACACGTTACAGCTCGTAGTCTCACCACGACTCCTTGTGTCTTAATCATACTCAGGACAAAAACTTTGGTACCCACACTGGTCTTACTACGATTGGGACACTACATCCTATAATGAGTCTTTATAACTCGTTAGGTGTGAGTCATAATTAGGAAAGTAATATGTACATCCTTTACCGACCAGGCTACAATTTGGATCCTACGACCCATAAGGAGACCTACGACTCATAAGGTAAGTCGTAGCCAGGCAGTGAGTTCAAAAACTCAATAATTTTCAGAGGCCAAAAATCTAAGGTGTCACAATATATATGTGTGTGTGTTTGTCTCTCTCTATATATATACACATACATACATATATATATACACACATAGATATATTTATGTATGTGTATATATATATTTATATATATATATATATATTTATATACATATATATGTGTATATATATATATGTACATACTTATCTAAAGTATAATATAAAGTATAATAACTGCACAGACTTGAATTATGACTAAAAGAGTGTGAAACTATAAATTCATTACCCAAGATCAAAATCGAGGCTAAATTTGCATAATATCATAGGAAGGATCAAAATGTCTCTTGACCAAAGTAAATAGTAGTGGTAAAAGATTGGAATACTAATGGATTGGAATCAATCATGGTCTATTTTTCAAAATGTCACATTTAGTTTCAGAAATCATAATTCTTTATATAAGGTGGTATGATTCCCGTTCTAGAAAAAATACATTTTCAAAAGTTAAAAGGGAGAGTAATTGCCTTTTTCAAAAATAGTAGTAAAATCAAGGATTTGATGGGAATCGTACCACTAAGTAAATGATAATGCACCTAAAGTATGCATACCATCGCCAGTATCCAAGATATACAACAATAAATTCCTATAAGCCACAGCCATATCCTCACAAGAGATACAATACAAACATAGTGCTCAATTGGTATCGTAATCACGGCCTCAGGCCCATAATATACTATCTAATAAAATATTAACACGATAACCCAAAGACTAAGGTAAACAAAAGAATACAACAACTACCAGAGCCTGAATAAAAAATATCGCCCCAAACACTAAGTAATACACTAAGTATTATGCTAAAGGATTCCTTATGCCACTCTGTAGTTAATCAAGCCTTCATAAAATATAATAGGTATCTACAATCTGTAAAGGTATTCTAGGCTAACGTTTCGATCATCTTTCTATCCTAAATTCCTAAATAGTTTAAGTTATGCTATACTTGTCATAAATATATCCTATCATCCTTACTAAGCCTACAATCTATACCACACATAATCTCATAGAGAAAAGTAGACCGAAGCCTACCTCGATGCTAAACTGTATTCTTGAATAGTCCATAGCCATACTTCTATATAAACTCTCAGCCCAAATTTGAGTCAATAATGGGTCAATGGGGCTCACTAATCAAATCAAAAATTAAATTTGTCACAAGGTCCAACGAAGGAATATGAATGTGTGCTAAAATTTTAGCACAAATAGAGTGTAAATAAGGGCTCAAATCAGCCTCGTAAGAAAATGGAAAAAAGGGAAATATAAGAAATAAAAGGAGAATTTAGGCAGGAAACTCATAAAGAAATTAATGGGAAATGATCACTTCCACTTCCCCTTCGCTCTCCCAATATCACTTTATCTATTCCCACACTTTTCTTGAAATTTCAATGCAATTAGTGGCGATTAGGGTTGAGAAAATGAAGAAAATCACAAAGAAAAGGGGTTACATATTTCTAGGGGGTTACCCACTACAAACATAGGGCCCCTCAATGAGGTTGTAAAGGGTGAATTACCCTTGCACCCTAGCTGTTGCATATCAACAAATTCCTAAGTCCAACTAGATTTTAATTGGGCATTTAAGATTCATTAAAAATCTTGTGCATGCAAATGAACTATGCTACCATACAAAATTCAACATTTCAGACTCAGTAGAACTATCGTAATTCCCATCTGAATTGTGCGTGCAAATGAACTATGATACCATCCGAACCTGAACCTAAGATTTCCCTACTATAAAATCAACATTTTAGAAATGATGGCTGTTGGATTTCTCATCCGAAACCATTGACTAGGAGTTTTTGTTTGAGACTAATTCTTTAATTGCAACGGCTCCAAAAAAGAGTGTTGGGCCTATAACACAAATGATTTGTCTAATAAACAAAGATAGTTTCAACAAGTCATAAATGACATGTAGCTACTATAGTAAGGCTCAAAATGTCAAAAGCATATAGAAATTAAGAAAATAACCTGACATGTCATTACAATATTCACTACTTAAAGGACTTTTGTCAGCAAAAGTCAATGGATAGGAAGATCCTAAATATTCGAAATGATGAGGTACTGCAAGACTCTCTAGATAACCGCTTCGCAAAAATAACATTTCCGAAAGATTTTGCTATAAACATCTCTTTTTCAACCAACCTCCTTACTTAGATTTCCAAAAAGCCTAAAAATCATCTTCAACAACCAATTTACCTCTAACTGAGCCAAACACGACTGAAGCATGTAAACCCAAACAATAAATATGCTGATATCATATTAATCTATGCACGATAAAGAAGAAACTCAACCAAGAACATACCACCATGCAACCAACTTCAAATTCCAAATTCAACATTACCTTATCATTCCAAACCTGCTATCAACTTTGAATCACACAAAATGTCATCCCAATCCTACTTTCATAATCATATCATACTATCCTCAAAGAACCGAAGTTGATCCTCCAAAAATTGATAATGGTAAAAATAATAATAATCCCAGAAGGTGATACTTGAAAATACAAATAGAGATGATCAATGCCTGCGATCTCTAGACAAAGCTATAACTAGCCTGAATGACCCTCGAGACTGATAGTTCCAAATTCAAAGCATAAACTCTTAAAACTAAAGTATCCACTTTTGAATATCCCACACATGATGAATGAAACCATTCTAGTTCCAAATTGAGCATACTCAGTTGAATAGACAATCTAAAATTCATACAAAAATTAAGAACCAAGGTTAAGAGCAATAAAAGCCAAAACCATATGCCAATGGACCATCTACTGGGCATTTATAAAGCACAATTTATCTAAATAGAATAAAACAAAGCTTGTTGATATTGAACATACCTATTCAAAGATTAGATAAAGTCTCAATTGAGTCAAATTTTGAAATAGAGGATACAACTAAGCTCTACAACACATCTAAAATCTCAACACTGAAGGTGAACTACTTGATCTAAACTATCCAAACCAATCTTGTTGATGACTAAGAACCCAAATTCAAAATATATAATAACCTTCAAGCCGCCCTTCAAAGAGCCAAATCCAACACTTGAGCCAATAAATCTTTGCTAAGGCCAAATGCCCAAATCAACCTCAATATAAAAAAATTAGGCATATACACGATGGTTCTCATAAGAGTCAAAATTGAAATGCCGCAGAAAAGCCTAACAAAAATTAAGTAAAACTATATATTGATAATACGAGTAGTTGAATCCCAATCAGCTAAGGTAATAATACATCCAGGCATAACTAAGAACTCATAAAAGATTCAAAGATTATAGCCTAATCCTGTGAAACTTAGAAAACTTAGTATCTTAGACTTATTCTAGTCAACCAATACCTAATCCATGGAGATGAATAATATCCCCTAAAAGACATCCATTTATGTTACCAAAAATAATACACAAGCACATACCACCAAGCAAAAGCATCCCATGAAGTCATAATATGCTAAATAAACACCGAAGATGAGAAATTTTTGAATTCACCTATGAAGACCATCCTCGACTCAAACTATCCATGGACCACATCATGGAAATAATGAGGTGCCTAACTTAACACTATTACCAATATCAAGAGCATTACTATGAGACGAACCTAATAAATCAAAGAAAAATAAGCCTTAGACTTTTCAAAATCAAATATAGGTAATACAATTGACTTGTTAATTCTAGAACCACAATAAGGCTAATAGAAGGGAAATAACATATCTCACCTCACTAAAAGAGAGAACCAACTAACTAAGTTAGACATCAAAGACAATGACAGAGAATTGAGAGGAAGGGATTCTAAATATGATTTGATTCCTCAGTATTTATATGTAAATCAAAGATTTGTAATTTATATCAAGCACTTTTTATGATTATTGACTGTATTTAAATATTTATTCATATTGAGGATGGTTGTGATGGTGTTGTGGATATGACTTGATGATACTGATTATGGTAACGTGACCATGTTGACGATGATATTAATGATAATATGTTGCTGCTAATGTAAAAAATAGTCATCATGGATATGAAGACTATAAATTAAATTCAAAGTATTTTAAAGACCTTAAAAAATTAATGAAAGAAGTATGGTAGATCTACAATTTACTAGATGGATATTTAAGTAAAAGATGACTACATTTTAAATAGTTAATTAGCTAGATAAATAATTTCCCCGTTTTCCTTTTTTTTAGCTCAAGGGTAATATTGTAATTAGATTAAGTTAGTTTATCTACTATAAATAGTAGAATTAGGATTTATTTTTCATTCGTTTAGTATTTGAATGAATTAGACTCTGTTGTGATTTTTGTGAAATCCTTCTTTTCTCTTAATTGAACCTTGGTTACTTGATTGGTAAGCCTTGTATAAGTTCAGTATCTCTTCTCCCTTGGATTCATTCTAGTAACTAATTGTCTTTTAATTGCTAGATTTTCATTCTTTCTTCTAAATCTCTTTTTCCTTCCTCTCTTTTTCTAAATCATATCATTGTATCTTATCTTACTTGTTTGGTTTCTTGCTTCCTGTTTTACATCAATTGGTATCAGAGCAAGGATAAAAAAATATTCCAACAATGCTTAACACCTATCTTACATTTTTCTAGAAAATTAAAAAAATCATTAAAAAATCCAAATTTATTTAGAGGTTGTTTGATATTGTTTCTTGAGCTACAATTTTTGTTTTCTAGTTGAAAAATTAAAGAATACTTGTCTTAAAAAATTAAAAGCCATCATAGAGATTTGATGCTTTGAAGAAGCTTGAATATAAGTTTGTTAATTTAGTGTTTTTATTGAAGAAATTGTTGGTTATAAGTTGTTGATAGAATTTTAGGGAGATTGTATTTGAAATTTGAGCATATTTGATAAGTATTGAAGGATATTGGTTAAAAAATATTAAGCTTCTTGAATATGAGCTTGTATGTTTACTTGTTTCCATGTCCACCAATTTTTAATTACCCTTTGTTGATTTAATATACTCTACTCCAAACTGATACTTGGACGCTTACTTTAAGTTGATTGAGTTGTTTGTTATTAAGGAGATTTGAGAAAATACCTTTGAGAGAAAAAAGGTAAGAACTGGTGAGATTAATTGAGTGAAGTCTAAAATCCTTGACCTTGAGTGTATATGCTAGTGTTGAGAAATACATGTGACAGAGTGAATTTATGACGTACTTTTACTTAATTTCTACCTTTTTAATTGCAAACATATCTTACATAGCATCAAATGATTCGTGTGACAATGATTTTGAAGACGATGATTGTGAAGATAGTGAAAATTACTATGATGAATATTGTGGATCTTATTTGAAGAATGTCCGTATGAAGATTCTTATGCTTCCAACAATGATTTTAAAAATGATGATGCTTCAAGGTTTGACTCTTTCACATACTCCTCTGGTGATGAATATAATAGTGAATAAAGTCACTATGATCTTAATAAGGCTAATAAGAAAACTCATGGTGAATATTCTTGTTACACCCCGGGTTTTTGGTTGTTGAAAATTCCTAAAAGTTTGTACTCACTGCCTTGACTATGACTTGGCCTATAAGTCGTATGATGTCTTAAAGGGTCTTTGGAACAATTCCTAAACTAATTAGTAAGTTTGTGGATAAATTCTTCTTTGACTATGAGTGACTCACTAACAGCCGTAAGGATTTGTTATAAGTCATTAGGTGTAACTCATAAGGTGTCCAGTGTACGCCCCAATTTGGGTTCTGTGTTGACTACGTCTGGACCTTACGAGTCGTAAGGTCCCATTACTAGTTATGTCATTAAGTCGTAAGGTCAAGAATGTATGATACCTTGGTGTTCTGCCTTGGCTATAACTCCTTGTGATGAGTTGTAAGGAGGCTATATGAGTCGTATGGTGACCCGTGTCACTGACGAATTAATTTTAGCTTTTAATTAAAGGGCACAGTGGACAATTTCCCTATTATCTAATTAAGACCCCGCATTCATTAGGAACTTTAGAGAGGTTATTCCTCACTCATAACGTACTCTAACACTTTAAACGATTATCTAATCCTCTCAAGCATCCATACTTAGGGTTTCCAAGATATAGATCATTTAGGGGCTCTAGAGTTAAGTTCTTTCTGTGAAACTTGATATTTTAGGCATGTGACTCTACCCTTAAACTTAATATTTCTATTGCATGAAAGTACATAGTTATTTACGTGATTAAAAGTAAGGGGTTTGACATATTTGAGGGTTTTGACATGAATGGTCAATTAATTATTTTCCCATGGTTTTATTATGCTTTACTCATATCTTAAATATGGTTTTGAACTTGTGGGTTCATGGTTATGGTGAATAAATTAAGGGATTGTGATTTCCCAGACTTATGACTTTTGAAGTGGTTATGACCCCAACCCAATATTGTAAAATTGTTTTTAGTTTTGAGAATTATAGCAATTTAACTATTCTTAAAGTATTGGATTACGAGATTTAGTTTGAACATTGTGGGTTGGTGTTTTCAAAAGCTATTGCATAATTGAACCAAGAGGAGATGTGAATTTCCTAAGTAATGAAATTGTTTCAGTTTTTTGATGTTACCTTGCAAGTGTAGTTGGAATGATGATAATACAATGATGACTAAATGTGTATTGTGGTTCAATGAATGGGATTGTGTGTTAATCATTTTAATTAGGCTTTAAAGAGGGTTGTGTAGCTGAGTTGTGAAATAGGAGGTTCGAGAGACTAACACTGGAAACTGCAATTGCCGACGCGGGGGTCTATATGACCGGGTGGTTCGAGTCTCCCTGTTATTATTATTATTATATGATAGGGAGGTTTGAGTCACCCATATCTCATTTCATGATTTGGTGCTTATGTCACCTTGATATGCAGGGAGGTTCGAGTCCCCTATAATGCATATGTTTAACCTCTGGATCGTGCGGCCACATATAATAAGGCACTACCAGCTAGGGGATAGTTAGGCCCATATAGCCCGTAGGTGACTTGTATGTTATGAGGTTGAGTTACACAATACAACATAAGGTTTTAAAATAGATATTATGCCTTGTTCCCTATCCCGACATGTGATATATATATGTAGGTACATGCATTAGATTATGTACATAGAATCTTGAATGATTTTGAACTATTTATCATGACATTATGTTATTTGGTATCCCTGAGTTTCATGTTAGTGCTCCAACCGCCAACTGTTTTTGAATGTTGTATCCCCACGCGATGTATGAATTGGTTATACTTCTACTTCTTCTGCTCAGTGAATAGGATTTTGGACCAGCTCATGAGTTGACATTGAAGTGGTGAGCTTCCATAAATTGGAGAACTATATTTCATGTTTTGGTCTCTTATGGTTAAGATAGTTTAGACTCATTTTTGTCTATAGTCGGGGGCATGTCCTGACACTTTATTTATATATAGTTTTGGTTTGTGTCTAGAAGGCTTTGTTGGATTACTATGGACTTGGACGGTGTTGGCCTGTGATTGGTTGTTGATCATAGAAGTATTATTTGTTCTTGAATATATCTTGTAATATGTTCTAAATTCATCCAACATTGAGAATGTTGTGTTTACTTAGTTAGGTGCAGGGGGTAGTCTTCGATCCACGCAGAACTTGAGATGTCCTTCATGGCCAAGCCTTGGTTTGAGTCATGACAAAGATGGTATCAGAGCCTAGGTTGTGTCATTCGGTGTCCAACAAAGCCGTGTGAAGTAGAGTCTCGTTTATTTGTGTGTACCATGCCATACTTATAAAGGAGAGGATACGAGGCATTTATGAATGTTTCCCTATGTTATCGTTCTATTTTCGAGCTATAGAGTCTAAGGTATTGAATCTCTCTAATCCCTATTTGTTCGCCTTTCAGATCATTCCTCCCAGAAGATTTGATAACTGTGGAAACTCTTTTGTCTCGATTGGGGACAATGTGGATAGAGCTCAGCCTACTCTAGGAGTTTAGACCTAGTCTACGGTTGCTGCTTCTGATTACCATAATAGAGCTCCACTAGTTCCTCATATCCCTCCTTAGTCACCCTAGGCTGGTATGTCTAAATCCGAGTTTCTTTAGACGATTGATTTGCTTACCCATTTAGTGGCCTTTCAGACTGAATGGGTTGTGTCTGTTTCTCCATCCTACAAGGCCACTAGAGTTGAACGATTCACGAGATTGAATCCTCCCATTTTCACTAGCTCAAAATTTGAGGAAGGTCTTCAATATTTCATTGATGATATAGAAAAAATCTTTCGTGTGATTCATGATACTGAGGTGGAGGGTGTAGAATTCACAGCTTACTAGTTGAAGGATAGAGCATTCCAATGGTATGAAGAGTGGGAGCAGCTTACGGGTGATAATGCTGGGTCTGCTTTGTGGTACAAACTCACTAGTGTTGTTCTTGATCACATCATTCTTCAGGAGTTAAGGGAGGCGAAGGCTGAAGAATTCATAAATATGAGGCAAGGCAGAATGACAATTAAGGTGTATACCTTGAAATTCTATCAATAATCTCGATATTCTCCAGAGTTAGTGACTAGCATGAGGGCTAGGATGGGGAAGTTCACTTCTGATTTGTCCCGAAACTTGATTCTAAAGAGTAAGGTTGCCTTGTTAAACAAGGACATGGATATTTCTCAATTTGTCATTTATATGCAGCAAGTCGAAAAGAAGAAGAAGAAGCAAGATAAAATTAGGGAGAGGAAAAATAAGAAGTTTCGCTACCGAGATTAGGGTGGGGGTCAGCAACAAAGTGGTAGAGATGGAGGAAAATGGTCTAAGAAGAAGTGGGCTAACTCTGGTTCCTACTCTATGACTAGTACTCCTTATCTGAATCTATCGGGTGATCGTCGTTTATAGAGTGGTATGGTTTTAGGATGCAGGGTGCCTAGTCTTAGGATAGTGGGGCTCAATCGACTCCATCATATCCTCTTTGTAGATTCTGTTGCCAGGTGAATCATGGTGTTTGTGAAGAATGGAGGAACAAGTGTTTTAGATGTGGTCAGATTGGCCATATGTAGATAGATTGTCCTTTTAGGGTTGCTTATAGGGAAAAAAAATTTCTGTTGCTGCTGCATCAGCTCCTTCATCGAAGGGTGCTACTTCTGCTTCTCGCTACGACATTGGTCAGAGCCGTCTCTATGTCCTCACTACCCATTTGGAGTACGAGGCATCCCCTGATATTGTTACTAGTATGTTGAAACTCTTTTCTTGTGAAGTTTATTATTTACTTGATCCAGGGTCCACCCTCTCTTATGTTACCCCATTTGTGACTGTGCATTTTGGATTTGGTCCCGAGTATATTTCGGACCTTTTTTTTATTTCTACCCAGTAGGTGACTCTGTGGTTTCTAGAAGAGTCTGTAGGGGTTGTGACATGACCTAAACTGGGACCTAGTCATTTTGGGTGTCTCAAGCCCAACCAGGATCAGAGGCCACCCCCAATACCCCACCGTTAACATCCCTACACCCCATGTCAGATGAATTTCAATCATATAACAAGAGAAGACTATGAATTTAAAGACATTTGATGAAGTTTATAACCATAACCAAACAGTTATAACCAAGGGACCAAACAATACCAATCCCAATGCCAATACCAACACCAATGCCAACACTAATACCATACCGCCTATTCCCATAGTAGTCCAACAAGCCTCTAGTAAGAATCAAAGAATATCCGGTCGGGACATGCCCCTGAACATAGCCAAAACAATAACTAAAGAAATAACAATAACTAAAAGAAGTCCATAGCATGAAATAGAGTCTTCTGAAGTATCGAAGCTCACCATTTCAATATGACTCAAAAGTTATCCCCAAATCCAAGTCATTGAGTAGGAGGAATGGTAGTATGGCCGGTTCCTACATCATGTGGGGATACAACGCCGAAGACGGTTAGCGAAATGAACACTAGCATGTAACTTAGTGATAAGGATACGATAATGCCATCAATTCAAAACCATAAAAAATGACATACATGCATATATATATAGATATCGTGCCGAGATAAGGAACAAGGTTTAGCATGTATTTAAAATCTTAACCTAGGTTGAGTAGCTTGTTTGTCCTAGAACTACCCATGGGCTATATGGGTTCAGCTCCCCCTACTAAAAGGGACCCTATGTGTGTTAGCCGTACGACTAGAGAAAAGAACCTGGGATGACTAGTACACCCTAAAAATATAAAGTCTGACATCATGCATGCGGTCACCAAGTCCACCCTCATATCGGTAAACATGAATTTCCAGTATCGGTCCCCCCGGGAACTCCACTTTCCATAACTTTGCTACTCAACCCCCTTTAAGCACATATAAATCATTTACACAGTTCCAACTATTTACCAAGGAGTATTTTAATTAGACATTAACAGTAGGTATCATTGTACAAAAATTAGAGATTGCAAGTATATTACCTTATTTCTTATAAACCATTAAACCAAATTAGACTCCACCATTTCCAATTAAACCATAACCATTTATAATCAAACCATGACCACCAAGGTGTTTCCAAAATCATATGAACCAACCAAAACCAATTCATGTTTCTTTAACCATTTATGCAATGCATAGATTCCAAGAATAGTCAAACTATGTGACAAAATCAATCTCATTGACAATTTCACAAGCAGGTTAAGGGCATGCCATTACCAAAGCCAAAATTATCAAATTAGGGCCTCAACCATGAGCCCTCAATTAAATGACCATTCCCATGCACTCAAATATGGAAAACCATAATTAAAACATGAAAAACGATAATTAAATCATGAGAAACATTAATCAGCAATTAACATCCAAAACCCCCAACCTTTATTTCAAAACCATAAGAATACCATGAAATCATATATTAAAATATATGCCTTTAGTAAAATAACAATGACGGAAAAGTCACATGCCTTAGACACCAAGAAGTATGGAGTGAAACCACCGTTGAAAGCCTTAATTGATTATCTTTATTAAACCCTAGCTTTTGCTTTAAGAGAGTTTAAAAGAGAATTTGGGAGTGTTTGATTGGGAATAATGTGTTAATAAAGTCCCTAAAGGTATTTTAAGTCATGACCATAAAGGGAGTTAAAGGGGGAAATGTCTAGAATGCCCCCAACTTAAAATTATAAAAGCGTTGAAGTTTGTTACGAGCCGACCCTTGGGACTCGTGACCACAACATATGACTCCTACCCTTGAGTCATCACTAAGATAGTGTGTTGGACACCCATATAATGTCAATAATACGACTCCATGATCCCCCTCATTACCAGACCATACGACTCATGTGGTCTAGTCGTATCTAAGATAGAATCAAAAGGGATTGGACACTGGACAATATAAGATTCAACCCCACCACTCATGACCTATACTCACGGCTCTTAGTGAGCCACATGTACTCTGAGCCAAGTCAAGTCACTAAGTTACTGATTTGATTAAGGTTTAACCAAATGAACCATCACCACCCATAACAACTCGTACCACCAAACCATAACTATAACAGAACCCCAACTACCATCCACTGGACACCTCATGACTTGGGTTACCTGACCCGTACCCATACCATACGAATCGTATGGTTAAGTCTTTAATAGGACAGTAAACTCAAAGCATAGGAAATTTTAAAGGTTCATAACCGAGGGTATTTCAATTCTCCCTTACTTGGATCATTCATCCTCAAATGAAGAAAAAAGGCATTGACTAGCACAATTAAACCCCAAAGGTCTCTACTCTTACCTTTAACTAAGTTAGAACAAAAACATGAAGAATAACACATACCTTATAAATGAGTTTTCAGAATGGGAAATAGGAATGGATAGTTGGACTTGATGTCCTCTTCAGTTTCCCAAGTATCCTCTTCGACCATGCAGTTCCTCTATAGAACCTTCATCAAAGATATGTCCTTGGTCTGAAACAAAAGAATCTACCATTCTAAGATTTTAACTGGGACCTCCTTTTAAGATAGGGAATCCAAAATACCACTATCCTTGATAGGTATAATTTATGACGGATCACCCACATACTTCCTCAACATAGATATATGGAACACCGAATGAATGGAGCTCAAACTAAAAGGTAACTCCAATTTATATACAACATTACCAACCCTTCTCAAAACCAAGTATAGAGAAACATACCTGGGACTGAGTTTCCCTTTCTTCCCAAACCGCATCACTCCCATCATGGGAGATATTTTAAAGGTCACCCTATCCCCAACTTCAAACTTTAACTTCCTATATCAGATTCGCATAGGACTTTTGGCGACTTTGGGAAGCTTTAAGCCTATCCTAAATTACCTTCATCTTATCCATGGCATAGTGAACCAAGTTCGGGCCAAATATCTCTGCCTCACCAACCTCGAACCACCCAATATGAGACCTACGCCCCAATTATACAAGCCTTAAATAGAGACATCCCAATGCCAGAGTGGTAGCTATTATTATACACAAACTCTATAAGATGTAAATTCTCAACCCAACTACCACCATAGTCAATCATGTAAGCTTTAGGCATATGTTCCAATGTCTGAACAGTTCTTTCTGCTTGCCCATCCGATTATGGGTGGAAAGCCGTACTGAGACTCACCTTAGTCCCCTAGCCTTTAAGAAATGACTACCAAAAGTGTGATGAAAACTACATACTACGATATGAGATGACAGAAATAGGCACCCCATACAACTTCACAATCTCTTGGAGGTACAACCTCGCATAATCCTCTACCGAAAAATTTGTCCTCATTGGAAAAAAATGAGCAGACTTTGTCATCCTATCCACCATGTACTAAATTAAATCAAACAGATTTCGAGACCGAGGAAGATTGATAACAAAATCCTTGTTGATCACTTACCACTTCAAAATAGTCAACTCAATTTCTTGATATAATCTCTCGTGCCTTATGTGGTCAACTTTCACTTGTTCGAACATCATACACATACCCAAAAAACTAGCCACATCCCGCTTTATATTATTCCACCAATATATATCCTTAAGGTCATGACACATTTTCGTCGAACCAGGATGAATAATGTAGTGCAACTCATGCCTCTCAGCCAAGATCCTCTCCTGCAACCCATTTATGTTGGGAACACATAACCTTCCTTAGCACCGAAAGGTACCATAACCATTAATCTTGGAGCCCATCACCTTGTGCCCATCTACATCACCATTAATCCATATCAAGATAGGATGCAACACTTTCTTTTCTTTTATTTCAGCACCAAGCGATGACTGTGCCACCTTCTGCACAAATACACCACTATCCTCAGAGTCCAAGAGAAGACTCCAAGGTTAGCCAAACGGTAAATATCTTTCACCAGCTTCAACTTTCCTTCATCCACATGAGCTAGACTTCCTATGGATAACCTACTAAGAGCATCAGCAACTATATTAGCTTTACCTAGGTGGTAGTAAAGACTAATGTCGTAATCCTTGAGTAGCTGAAGATATCTTGTTTGCCTGAGTTTCAGCTCTTTCTGAGTAAGAACTTACTGCAGGCTCTTTTGATCAGAAAATATATCCACATGCACTCCATACAAATAGTGACACCATATTTTCAGTGCGAAGACCACAACCAACAATTCTAAGTCATGAGTCTGGTAATTCATCTCACGCATCTTTAACTATGTAGAGGTATAAGCTATCATCTTGCCATGCTGTATCAAAATACAACCAAGCTCACACAATACACATCACAATAGAAATAATCCATCTATGCCTTTATGCAAACTTAAGACCAATGTCGAAGTCAGTTTATCCTCTAACTTCTTAAAATCACAAGAATCAGACCACAAGAACCTCACCTTTTTTCTGAGTCAACTTAGTAAATGGGGTAGCTATAGAAGAAAACCTCTTCACAAACCTTCTATAATAACCAGACAAACCCAAGAAGCTCTAAATATCAGTTGGAGTCATGCGTTTAGGACACTTCTTAACCACTACAATTTTCTTCGAATCAACCATGATCCCTTTATTAGAAATGACATGACCCAGAAAAGTAACAACGTTCAACAAAAATTCATATTTCGAAAATTTGGCATATAACTGATTATTTTTCAAGGTCTACAACAAAAAACAAAGGTAATTAGAATGATCCACCTCACTCTTAGAGTACACCAAAATCTTATCATTGAAAATAACGATGAACAAATCCAGAAACTGACAAAAGACCCTATTAATCAAGTCCATAAATGATGCCAGGGCATTAGTCAACCTAAAAGACATAACCAAGAATTCAAAATACCCATATCGGGTATGGAAGGCAGTCTTAGGGATATCAACCTCCCTAATCTTTAACTGATGATACCCAAATCAAAGATCAATCTAGGAGAAAAACTTAGGACCCTAAAGCTAATAAAACAAATCATCTATCTTTCTAAGAGGGTACTTATTATTTACCGTCACCTTATTCAACTATCAGTGATGATGAAACACTAGGACCTTATTCAATTACCTTATTTTTTACCGTCACCTTATGCACCCCATGGAGACACACTAGGACAGATGAAACCCTAGTCTAAAAGATCTTTTAGTTGCTCCTTAAGCTCTTTCAACTCAGCTGGAGCTATTCTATACGGGGGAATCAAAATAGAATGAATGCCTAGAATAAAATCTATCCTAAAATCAATCTCCCTATCGGGAAGAACACTAGGAAGGTCATTAGGGAAGACCTCAGGAAATTTATTCACCAACAAGATAAAATGTAAAGAAGGACCTTTCGAGTTAGAATCTTTAACCTAGACCAAATGATAGAGACATCCCTTGGAAATTAATCTCCGAGCTCTAAGTTATGATATGAACCTTTCCTTTGGAGATAGGGAACCACCCCTACTCAATAATCGGCTCGTTAGGGAAATTAAAGAAGACCTTATGGGTTCGACAGTCTAAAGATACATATCACGAATACAACCAATCCATCTCTAATATGACATAAAAATCCATCATATCTAATTCAAACAAATCCACTAAGGTCTCTTGACCACCCATAGACAGCACACAACCCCTAAGACTCTTCTAGCCTTAACTGAGTCACCCATTAGGGTAGAAATAGAAAAACATCCATAACATACTCAGGACCAAAACCAAAATGAATAGCGATAAATGGATTCACATAAGAAAGGGTGGACCTCGAGTCAAGTAAATAATACATATCACAGGGAAAGAGTTTTAACATACCAGTAACAACATCAAGCGATGCCTCAAAATCCTAACGAGTAGTGAGATCATAGAGTCAGTTTTGACCAGTGCAAAAGCCAGATTGTGCACTTTTTAGTGCTAGAGCTGATGAAGAAGTAAAAGAACTTTTTCTACCATAGAAGCAACATTAATAAGAGGATAATTTCTAAGAATATGCCCTAACTTACAACAGCTGAAGCACTTGTACTTTCTCTCATCACAAAAACCTTAATACAATCAACCATAAAATCTATAGGGAGGATATAATGGAGCGGATTGGGCTTCACTAGCCTGAGACTATGCACCTTGTGCCTTATAATTGTTGCCACCCTAAAAACACCGATCACTAGACCAGTTTAGGAAGAGAGCATTAGCCATCGAGTGAGACCCAGAATTTCCCCACCTCTTCTTGGACTACTTTTCACCATCCCTGCTACTCTGTTGATGGCCACCACCCAGATCAGAGAATCTAAACTTCTTATTATACCTCTCCCCAATTTTAACTTTCTTTTTCTTCTCTTCTTCAATCTACTGTATGTACACAACCAACTTAAGATGTCCTTGCTCAACAAGGCAGCCTAACTCTCCAAAATTAAGTCCCAGGATAATTCAAAAGCAAACTTCCTCATTCTAGCCTTTATGCTAGAAACTAACTCCAGAGCATGCCAAGACAACTAGTAAAACATTAAGTCATACTCCTTGACTGACATCTTGCATTACTTCAGGTTAACAAAATCTTTATCCTTTGCCTCCCTCAACTTTCGAGGAAAGAAATGATCTAGGAAAGTACTAGAGAAATCATCCCACTGGGCTAATTCATTATTATCACCCCTTAATTGTTATTATTTCTCATACCATTGGTAGGCTACATCTTGCAGTTGGTAGGCAGCAAATTCCATACCCTTTATGTCAGTAGCATGCATATCACAGAAGATCTTTTCTATCCCATGCATATCATGGAAGATCTTTTCTATATCACCAATAAAGCCTTAAAGATCCTTCTTAACCTTAACATAAAAGAACACATAAGGACTCAACCTCATAAACTAGCCAACCCTTATGGCCTCAGAAAATAGAGTAACTGAAGTACCACACTTGGACTGAGAAGCTACCAACTGAGCCAACATATGAATAGACTGGGAAAACTCAAAATTTATCATATCCACTTGAGGAGATCGTGAAAGGCTGGAGGGGACTGATGGAACTCTAAGAGGGAAATCAAGAATTGGAGCCCTAGACCAAGTCTAGACCCTATAAGTAGGATGTGCCCCATAAACATTGTCCCCAAGTGGGACATAAGAGTATTCATGACCTTCAGATCATTGGGATGGCATAATCTGAAAAGAGAACAAACAGAAATTAGAGAATAATTCAGGACCTTAGACTCTAAAGCTTGAAAATAGAACATAAGAAGGAGAAACATTCCTAAATGCCTCGTAGCCTCTCCTTTATAAGTGCGGCATGCTACACACCAATAAGAGGACTCTACTCGACATGGCTTTGGCAGAAACCCAATTAACCATGCACCTAGGCTTTGATACCAATTTGACACAGCTCAAATTGAGGCCTAGTCATGTCGGGTGCCTCAAGCCCAACTAGGATCGTAGGCCATCCCCAATACCCCACCGTTAACTGTCTTACACCCCATGCCGGATGAATTTTAAATATATCACAAGATAAGGTAATATGATTTTAAAGACATTAAATGAAGTCTATAACTATAACCAAATACTCACAACCTAGAGTCCAATCAATACAAATTCAAATGACAATATCAATACCAATACCAATGCTAATACTAATACTGACACTGCCCATGCCCATAGTAGTCTAACAAGCCTCTAGCCAGAATCATAGAATATCTGATCAAGACTTGCCCCCAATCATAGACAAAACCATAACCAAAAAAATAATAATAATGCAAAGAAGTCCATAGCATAAAATAGAGTCTTCCAAAGTATGGAAGCTCACCACTTCAATCTGACTCAAAAGTTATCCTCAAATCTAAGTCACTGAGTAGGAGGAATAGTGGAATAGTCGGTTCCTTCATCACATGGGGATAAAATGCTCGAATATTTTTAGTAGAGTGAATGCTACCATATAACTCAGGGATAAGGATAAGATAATGTCATCAATTCAAAACCAAATCAACTGACCATATGCAATGACATACATACATACATATATATACACACAAATAAATATATATATATATATATATATTATATATATATCATGTTAGTGCTCAACCAACTAACTATCTCTGGATACTGTATCCTCACGTGATGCAGTCATCGAAAATACCTCTACTTTTTCTTTACAGAGTTAGTGGATCGGCTCGCTTCTTCAGTTTGTTTTGGTGAAGTGGTGAGCTTCCATTCTTTGAAAGACTTAGACATTTCATAAGTTCTTATAATAGATTAGGATTAATAGTTTTCATTATAATTAACATTATCATTCTCATTGTCAAAGTCGGAGACATATCCCGACCAAGACTAGTTTTTATTTCTTTTTGCATATAGGCTTTGTTGGATTAATGTGGACTTAAGTGATGTTTGTTGGATGTGTTTGTTCAGTTGTCGATTATCGATTATAAACATATCTTTATTATTTGAACTTACCTTGCTATATCTTGTTATTTATTCGGAATTCAACCATTATTAGATGATGTATGGTATTTCTTTAGGTTTAGAGGTGGTCTCCGATCCACGGTGGATTAGAGATGCCTGTCATGGCCAGTCCCTGGTTTGGGTCGTGACATCTGATATGATGATGAATATATCTATAACAATAGCATACAGTGAACCATGGGTAAAACTTACTAAAAACTCCTCCATGAACAAGCATGTAAGATTTGAACAAAGGCTAGAGAATAGGATCATGATAGAAAATGAAGAATACAAATAATAACCGTCTTTGTTAAATCAAAACTAAGAAGTAAGCCTATAATAGTGACAATTCAAGGTTATAGATTCTCTCATGTTCTATTTGTACTAAATTCCAAATTTCGGTGATCAAACTGATAAACGATGTGGGTTTTAGACTTTTTATCTAAGGCTAAATTTTGAAGTGTCAACTATTCTTCTATACCAAGTATCAAAGATAACTGGAGCTCATTAAATAGACTAAGTCATCATAAGGCTCAAGATTTAGTCTAAGATGATGAATGAAGGCCTCCTAGGCAGTGGCGGAGCCAGGATTTTTGCTAAGGGGGTTCATAAGTGAATATAAAAACTAATCGAAGGGGGTTCAACATCTAATATATATACATAAAAAATATTTTTAACCATGTGTATATAACATAATTTTCCTCCGAAGGAAATTTGGATGAACCCCTGACCATAGTGTAGATCTGCCACTGCTCCTAGGTCTACAAGGAAACAATCAAAATTATTGACCTAAATGAAGGGGTTGTGGGGCATTTTACTAGTATCAAAATCCCATGATAAGTCAGGAACATTACAAAATAGACAAAGTATCACAATTCCATCCCAAGGTAGTAAGTAAATCCAAACGAGTCCTACGATATTGAAAGAGATCAATGTGAAGAAAGATTAGGATGAATTATCCCGAATCACCTAACTTAATCAATAATTACTAAATCATAATCCAAGTAATAAGTACCCACCCATAGCTAGCATAATAATATACTTATATTTTAATAAAGCTCAGTTTAGAAGAAAAGTAATCCTAGACTACCTGGATGCTAGCAAAAGCTCACCAAGTCCTTTTCTCCAGCAATTTTTCCTTTTGAAAAGCCTTCAAACGCTACTACACTATCAAAATATAATCTACGCATTAAGTTACACTAAAAATTCTTGAGTATAATGAATCTTGCCATGATAAGAAGGAAATTGTCTTTACATACCTTATTTAGGGACCTTCTCTCTCACGTTTTGTATTTCCTCATTTGTATACATATTGAAGCCTGGAAAATTCACTCTTTTTCACCTTCTAAATAAATTTAAAAAAAGCAACTAAGGCAGTAAAATAAAAACTAATCATCCTCAATAGTGAGAAATTAGCACGAATAAGGCTAGGAACTTCTTGAATTTATGACTGAACCTACCGTGACACCTAACTATACGATACCTAGAGTAAGTCCAATAGAACAGAAAATATTCTATGTTCGTCACTATGGCCTCTAGAAGATAAATCATCGAACCCCACACGGTTGTCAATGACATAAAATCGTAATAGAAATTGGAACTTACCTCAACATATTCAAATCAATATTGGAATTGCTATGAAATTCTGAATCATCATCAACCTCTTCATATGGTATACTAATGTTCAACAATCACGGTTCTCTATTGCACAATTTAGAAAGACCAACTAACGAAACTTAGCTCTAGAGCATGAACTGAATGTTGAAAGAATAGTAACAAATTCTGAATATCTTGAAGCTTGCTGATTGTAAGTGTGGTGCACAACACACTCATAAGCAAAACTTTAATAAACATGACTTTCAAACTCACTAGGATATGACATTGCTTTGATATCAAGTGTGTCGCACCCAAATGAAAGGAACACAAGAGTCCGTTGAACCACTTTTCAATGGTACATAGTAGCCACACACAATAAAGAAAACAAACAAGTATATCTCAACTTATAGATAATTCCCCAATTAGAAAGGCCCCTGTCAGGATCTCTATAAAGAAAACAACTCTTCCTAACAGCTCACATGAACTAATAAACACATATCACATATGCCATGTTTGAGACATTGAGGCCACCATAATATCTAGGAAAGAATACACACTAGTGCGAACCTTCAAGGCATCCATGATCGTTATAAAGGAAATAAAAGCAAATGTATACAATAAAATCTAGTAAAACAGGACCAAGACTCCATGATGAAAAGGTATTAAAGTCTTATTCACCCATCTAAATGTACATAAATGCAACATATTTTTGATAGGTTTTTATGTTAGCATTTATCACAATAAATTACAAAGATATATGAGTAAACCAATGGTTTTCTATGACAAAAGGTCATGTTCAAATTGATCTGTTAATTACCTGGGCAGCTAGTTATGTTGATATTATTTTAATTAATTTTATTGTGTGTTCCTTTTGAATCTATTCAGTTCATAACACAAGCGAACCTCACAGTGCATCACTAAATTACATTTGAGCAGTTTGTGGTGAATTAAAATGATACTATGTACTTAGCTTTAAATTGAAAAATTTATCATTCCTTTTCAAAAAAATAAAAGAAAATAATTCAAACTTCACTTATGACAAATATATCACATCGAAATAGACAGAAAAATAGCGATTAGTGGAACCACTAAAATAAAATTACTTGAGATAAAACAACTTCTAATGACAAAACTACTAAAGAATAGTAAAAAAATACCACAATGTAACTTGGACAAAGCTAGAACTACAACTCATAAACTCTGAAAAAAACTCCTGCATTTTACTCATGAATTGTTCTTCTTTATTTTCTTGCCCCTTTTTATTTCAACTATCGTAATTATATAATTGATCAGGTAATTTTGTTTATAGTATTGTGATCCATTGTTGGATGATATTGATATCATTAGAGTGAATCCGTTTTAATTTTATTTTTATATGCTTAGTAGCTCCCCCATGCGTATTTAAAATGTTGAATGTGTAGGAATATTTATTATGTGACAGTTTGTCAAAACTATCACTACAAACAATTGTTGCAGCTGTGTAAAAGTGTGACATTTCATCTAACTTTAAATTTTAGATTCACTCAATGTGTATTATTACACTTACAATTATATTTTGTGTAATATAAATAAGAAGCAAAATCCTCTCATAGTTATCTATTTCTTTCTTTTTGTCTCAAGTTTTCAAAATCTGAATAAATATTTTATATAATATTTTAATCTTTCTTATTTAATTAATTTCTAACACTATACTTAAATAACAAAATAATAGTATTGATTACTTGTTTCATGTCCCAAAACGTTGATAATACTGAATGTAGCGAAGAGGAGGCCAACTACATTGTTATGTTGCAACAAGCCTCCGTTATGAAAAGATACTAATGACATCTTCTATCCTCAACATATGCAAAATTCAACATGTTAATAGAACTTTATTGAAAGAAAGAAAGGCTAAGGTTTACAATATAATCTGAAAAGCATAAAAACTAACTAAAACAAAAGTAGGCTATATATATACATAGCCAATAACCTAAAGGTCCATAAACTAAAGGCCCAATAACATATGGGCTAACATCCCCCCTCAAACTCATAATGCAACAGCAATAAGCATTGAGAGTTTGTCACACAAAAAACGAAATCGAGACGCCGACTGAGCCTTCGTAAAAAGGTCAGCAATCTGCAAAGACGATGGAACAAAAGGAAGCGATATGGTCCCGAGCTGTAAATGATGACGGGTGAAGTGACAATCAATCTCAATGTGCTTTGTACGCTCATGAAAGACAGAATTCTTTGCAATTTGTACCGCACTTTTGTTATCATAATGCAGGGGAGTAGGCATAGAAATGTGAACCCCCATATCTGCAAGAAGCCAACGTAACCAAATAATCTCACATGTAGTCACAGCCATAGCACGATACTCAGCCTCCGTGGAAGATCTAGAGACAACATCTTGTTTCTTGCTCTTCCACGAGATTAAAGAGTCTCCAAGAAACACACAAAAACCAGTGGTGGATTTACGATCATTGCGATCTCCATCCCAATCAGCATCACTATAGGCTCGCAACTCGAGAGATGACGTCGAGGGAAACAAGAGATTCTGAAACTGAGTGCCACGAAGATACCTTAGAATACGAAGTACAGCTCCCCAGTGAACAGAAGTAGGAGCAGTAACAAACTGGCTAACAACATGAACTGCATGTGCTATATCTGGACGAGTAACCGTAAGATAAACCAAACTACCCACAATAGTCCGATAAAGACTCGGATCTGATAATGGAACACCATCACTAGGAGAGTAACGTGCATTGGTTTCAAGGGGAGTATCTACAGTCCTGTTGTCAGAAAGACGCGCCCGTGTAAACAAGTCAGATATATACTTAGTCTGAGAAAGAAGATACCCTTTCTTAGACTGAGCCACCTCAATACCCAGAAAATAACGCAGCAAGCCCAAGTCCTTCATTGCAAATCGATGAGCCAAATCATGCTTCAATAACTCAATACCACTATGATCATCACCAGTAATAATCATATCATCTACATATAAGGACAATAGAATTCGCCCTGCACTTGTACATCTAACAAACAATGCTGAATCATGGTTACTCGGGACAAATCCAAGGGAAGTAATAACAGTGGAGAATTTCTCAAACCAAGCACGAGGGGCTTGTTTGAGACCGTATAAAGCTTTTCGAAGCCGACAAACTTCACCTGGCTGGTGGTCAATACCTGGGGGAGGAGTCATATAAACTTCCTCGTGGAGATCACCATTCAGAAAAGCATTCTTGACATCCATCTGAAATATCTTCCACTGTCGAACGGATGCAACAGCAATCATAGTGCGAACAGTCGTCATCTTTGCTACGGGGGAAAAAGTCTCCTCATAATCCATACCATATTGTTGTGAGTACCCTTTTGCCGCAAGTCTTGCCTTGTATCGCTCAACAGACCCATCAGATTTTGTTTTTATCTTATACACCCATCGACAACCAATCGCATGCTTACCAGGTGGGAGAGTAACCAAATCCCATGTATGTGTATGATGAAGAGCAGCAAGTTCCTCAGCCATAGCATTCTGCCAAAGAGGATCAGACACAGCCTCTCTATACGACTCAGGTTCAGACAAATGATGTATGTTTGCAATAAAGGAAGAAAATGAGGCTGAATATGTAGAATAGGAAAAGTCTGGCAGTTTGGTGGACTTACAAGGTCGAGTAGACCTCCTCAGAGGTGGTGGGTCTCCAGTCTCAACAGTCGAAGGAGCAGACTCAGGCACAGGCGAGGCTGAAGCACTATCAGGTGGCACACCAGAAGGCATGGATGGATCCGGAACTGGAACCTCTATGTCAATCCCAAAGGGATCAATAAGCCGAATATCTGACTTTGTCACATCATGGGTTTTAGCTGGAATGGAATAAAAAGGAATATGTTCCAAAAAAGTGACATGTCGTGAAACATATAATTTCTGACTTACAGGATCATAGCAACGATATCCTTTTTGTCCAATACCATACCCCAAAAACACACATATAGCTGATTTTGACCCTAACTTATTTCGTTCAACATGAGGACGAAGAACAAAGCAAGTACATCCAAAAACTCGTAATGCAGAATAATTCGGCGGGTGACCATATAGTTTCTCAAACGGAGACATCCCTGAAGTCAATGCAGTAGGAATACGATTAATCACATATACAGCAGTTAGGACTGCTTCTCCCCAAAAAATACTAGGAACCTCTGCAGACAAAAGTAAAGAGCGTGCTGTCTCAACAATATGACGATGTTTTCTTTCTGCCAGACCGTTCTGCTCAGGAGTGTCGGTACACGATGACTAGTGTATGGTACCATCAGAGGCAAGTAACTGAGTGAAGTCATTAGAGGTATATTCACCCCCTAAGTCACACCTGAAACACTTTATCACAGCCGAATGTTGTGTTTTAACAAGGGCTCTAAAGTTGTTGTAAATGCCAAAGAAATCAGATCTGCGTTTCATAAGATACACCCAGGTATAACGAGTATAGTCATCTATAAACGAAACATAATAGGTTGATCCACCCTTAGTGGATACTGGCGCTGGTCCCCATATATCAGAATGAATAATATCAAAAGGAGCAACAGAATAAGACACACTTTTATTAAACGGTAAGGCAGAAAATTTTGCCAGTTTACAACCACTACAATCTGAAATATCACTAGTGTTCACATGACCCAAAGCACCACTAGAGACCAAAAAACGTAAACGTGAAACTGACACATGTCCTAATCTGGAATGCCAAAGATAAAACTGAGAAGACAAAGGACTCAAACGAAAAGAAGATAAATCTATGCTAGAGGCAGCAACTGCAGACAATTTGAGATTCTCCAAGACATAGAGTTCCCCCAACCTATGGCCGGTCCCAATCACCCTCTGAGTGTGTTGGTCCTGTATAACACAAACAGAATCAGAAAAAAACACCCAATTACCAGCCTTACACAACTGACTGACCGAAATAAGATTTAAAGCAAGTTTGGGAATGTAATAAACATCAGAGAGGACAATGTGAGGGGTAGTAACAGAACCAACACCCTCGACTGACATAGGTACAGCACTCGCGGACATAACAGAGATTGGTGAAATGTTTGACAAAGAACCAAACGATGACAAATGAGGGGACATGTGATGAGACGCACCAGAATCCAATATCCACAAGGAGGAAGGAATACCTGAGGTACTAGAAGAAACTGAACCCGAATGAGACATAGATGCTGACATGGCCGTAGGATTAGAAACGAAGAACTGTCTGAACTGTTCGAAAACCTGGGGATCTAACGCAGAAGGTGGCATAGTGCTAACAGACTCAACATCTACAGATGGTGCAGCAGCAGCGAACTGTGGAGGACGAGATGACCATGGAGGAGCACCAGAGGAGCGTGATGGAGACTTTTGCTGCCCATATTTCTGTTGCTGCCCAGATTGAGGCTGTTTGACCTTGTTAAGTAACAACGGACACTGAGCCTTCCAATGATTTTTCTGTTTGCAGAATGTACACTCATCAAATGCAACGTTAGGAGATTGTCGAGTCTGAGTACGTGGTGGCCTAGACTGATCAGTTGAAGCAGCAAACACGACAGGAGTAGTAGTTACTTTAGACCCTTTATCCACTTGAGACTTGATACGAGTCTCCTCTGCAATCAGTTCATGAACCACAGAATCAACAGTAGGGAGGGGAGATCGATGAAGGATTGTTCCACGTAGGCCCTCAAAGTCAGAACGTAGTGCCATCAAAAACTGAACCAAGCGTTGCTCTTCCCGTCTAGCAATGTACGGCCCAAAACCTTTTAACTCTGCAGATTCAGTAAGTGCCAATTGATCCCACAAATCCGACATGGCAGCATAAAAATCTTGAATACTGAGATCATGCTGTTGAAGAGCACGGATATCATACTCCAATTGGTACTGCTTAGCAAAATTAGACTGAGTGTACAGTCTTTCCAAATGATCCCAGACCTCCTTTGCTTTGTCATACTTAGCCAATTGCATACCAATTGACTGAGTTACAGAATTGTTGATCCAAGTGATAATCTTGGAGTTATTAGTTTCCCATAAGTCCACCAACAAATCAAAATTTTCAGTTTTATCATCGATAGGTCTTAGTTTTACTCCAGTGATATAACCCCACATATTCTTCCCACGAAGAAAATTCTTCATGACATAACTCCAATAGGCATAGTTCTTACCATCTAATTAAGTACTAATGGACTGGAGAGAATCATCCTTTCCAGTCATTGTAAACACAGCAACACACAAACAATTCAAAAAAAAAACAAAAAGATGCAAAACCCTAGGTTGAACAATTCCGAACGAACAACAATGGCAGCAAGCAAAAGAACGAAAGACGAACAATACCAGACAGCAAACGAATATAGTAGCACCTCAAAATTCGGGGCTCCGCCCCGAACCCCGGACGGGGGCGCGCTGCCCCCCGTACCCCCCAGCGAACTCACCGCGGAGTTCGATCCGCGCAGTAGGTGCCTGCTACAAAATCTTCAACCAACAAATCAAAGGACATGGATCAAACTGGCTTTGATACCATGTTAATAGAACTTTATTGAAAGAAAGAAAGGCTAAGGTTTACAATATAATCTGAAAAGCATAAAAACTAACTAAAACAAAAGTAGGCTATATATATACATAGCCAATAACCTAAAGGTCCATAAACTAAAGGCCCAATAACATATGGGCTAACACAACATATATTATGTCTTTTTTTTTGTTTTAGCATTTATCATAATATAAATTATGAAATATAGGTGCTTGCTCAAGTAGTTTCTAAGATAAAAGGTCATGTTCAAATGGGACTGCTAATTACCATGATGGTTAGTTTTGTTGATCTTATTTTAATTAATTTTATTGTATGTTCTTTTTGATCTATTCCATTTTCATCCATAAGAACATCATCAGGTGCTTCACCAAAATATGGTTGAACAGTTTATAATGAATCAACATGATACTATGTATTTAGCTCCAAGAAAAAATATATATCCTTCCTTTTGATAAAATGATAGAAAACTGTAATAGAAAAGATTTCAAATTTTGTTAATGAAAAATATATCATATCGAAGTAAATAGAAGTAGAACAAACATTAGAACCTCTAGAATAGAATTATTGGAAACAAAATAACTTCTGATGTCGAAACTGCTTAAGAATACAGAATGAATCTTCATATCTAAATTCGGACAAAACAAGAGCTCCATCACACAAACATTCGAAAGATCCTATATTTTATTCATGAAATTTCTTCGTATTTTTCTGCTTCAACTTTTTTTTTCTTTTATTTCTCGAGAAATGTTTGTTTAGATGAATATGTTGCTGTATTGTGCTCTGTTGTTGGATTATTTTGATATCACTAGAGTGATTCTTTTTTTATTTTGTTTTTACTTGCTCAGTAGCTCCCAACAGGTATGAAATAATGAGTATGTAGGAATACTTATACCGTGACAGTCTGTCGATATAATAATTACAAATAAAGTATTGCACATGTTTAAAAGTGTGACACTTTATTTAATTTAAATTTCTCTTTATCTGTATTATATTAGTAATTAATTTGGATCTGTTGTAACATAATTAAGAAACCAACGTTATATCATAGTCTCGGGAGTAGCCAGAGTTGAGGCGCTATTTAAGGAAAAAATATCTGGATTACCATGCTAATAGTGACCAACGAACATATTATTTAAGAATAATCTAGTATATAGTAATCTAATATGATCTAGGATGGTTATTGATTATAGAAAGGTATATTTATTCAGCATTCTGAATAGCTAAATTCATAATTCCTAACAATCATAATATGATAAGATAAGTTCATGTTAGTGACTTTATAGTAGAATTATTCGAAGAATAGCATGTTAAGAAGTTTATTAGCAAAGTAGAAACGGAGAAAAATCCCTATGAACTATGTCATCCTAAAGGTGAAACTAATAAGGCAAGAAGCCGTGGTAGGGAGTAGCCAGAGTTAAGGCGCTGTTTAAGGGAAAAGTAGAGAATAGAAAAAGAAAATGAAGAAATAAATAGAAAAAAGGAAATAGAAAAAATAAAACAACAAATTACAGAAGAAATACGAAAATTAGAAGAAACTAAAAATAATAGGATTGCTGAATTAGAAAAAGAACTACAAATGCCAAAAGATCTGTATGAAAAAAGACAGAAAGAAAAAGAAGAAAAAGAAAAAGAACAAAACTTATTAAATGAGATAAATCAATTTAAAGAAAAATTAGAAATAAACAATAAAGAAATAGAAACCGAAGCATTTAACAATTACATAAATCAATGGATACATCTTACGAAAAGAATAAATCATTAAAAGAAATTGAAACCCAACTATATAGTTTATACCAAGAATACAAAAGATTACATAGTACTAACGAGGATCCTAGAACACTAGATAATTTAATTACGATAATATCTAATTTAGAATATGAATTAATAAAACATCTTAAGTCAAGAAGATAAAAATGAAAAATATTTCAACCGATAATATTCACAAAATACATTATATTAATTCATTAATTATGGTGAGATTTATTCCCCAAAATATTATTTAAATGAATAACGTACAAAAATATAAAGAATTAAAGCAAATAATATATGAAATACGTAAAGAATTAAAAATAAGGATAGAAAGGCTACAATATAACATAATTGTCGGAGTTAGTAAAAAGTCAATAAATGCACGAAAAGAAGAAATATCACTTTTAGAATCAACAATAGATAGTCTAGAATATACATACCAACATGATCTATTAACAATTAAATAAAAAATGAACAAAAAAAAATTTATAATAGATGAAAAAATATATGAAAACCATGAATGGTTAAAAATAAAAATAGTATTTTCTAATCTAGGAAGAAGGTATAAGAAAATAGGTGAACATTTATATTTAATGTTAGAGAAAGAAGAATTAAAATTAGAAGATAAATTGACAGCTATGGTGAAAATAGAAAAAGAAAACGAAGAAATAGATAGAAAAAAGGAAATAGAAAAAATAAATAACAAACTACAGAAGAAATACAAAAATTAGAAGAAACTAAAAATAGTAGGATTGCTGAATTAAAAAAAGAACTACAAATGCTAAAGGATCTGTATGAAAAAAAGACAAAAAGAAAAAAAAAGAAAAAGATAAAGAACAAAGATTATTAAATGAGATAAATCAATTTAAAGAAAAATTAGAAATAAACAATAAAGAAATAGAAACCAAGGAATTAGAAATTAATACAATAGATGTTGAAGAAACAAATAATTATGATTCGGAAGATAGTGAAACATATGCAGAAATCTTAACAAATACAAAAAATTTAGAAATCAATAAAAAACTAGAAGTAATTAATGAAGAAAACTTAGAAAATATAAACAAGGAAATAAACACTCTTGATAAAAAAGAAGATGAAAATATAAAAAATATAATACCCAGAACATCAGAAATAAGCTACATATTATAAGAATAAGTTTAAAAGATATAATCTAAAGAATGAATATGACAAATGGACACCAAAACAAATAGTTACTAAAAATTATAACTTTTTAGACTTAGATTGTGTAATAGATACACAAAAAATAATACAATTATGGATAGGATATATGACAAAATAATTATTAGATAATAAAATAAATGTAATAGATGCACCAGAATATATAGAAAGAACACTAATAGGAACAGTGAAATTATGGTTTTTAAATCTATTTGAAAATAGTAAAAGAGTATTAAGAACTGACAAACCTACAGAAGGAACATCATCAAAACTACAACTAAATTAACACCTATAGAATTATTAAAAAAAATATGAAACAGCTATAAAAAATGAATTTAGTAGCATGACAACAACAGAAGAAGAACAAAATGAAGAGAAAGATACAAATAGAAATTTAATGTTAAAATTAGCAATATGTAATATGTGCTACATAGATGAATATACTTGCGCATTTAAAGAATATTATTATAAAGGGGCATATAATACAGAAGAAAGTAAAGAAATAAGAAAATTATATTTTAGTAAATTACCTGAACTATTTAATTCAAAAATAATAAAAAGTTGGGATGAAGAAAAAATAGCAGATACTCTAGGAGCAAAAATAAAATTTTTACAACAATGGTATAGAAACCTATGTAAAAAATATAGAGAAGAAATAAAAATAGAAAAAACATTAATAAGAAATTTAGCATATTGCAAAGATAAAATAGCACCTCAATTTGGATGCGAAGAAAGATATTATTAGAAAAGAAAAAGGTATAAGAAATAAAAGAAATCAAAATATAAGTATAAAAAACCAAGAAAAAGATATTATGTAAAAAATTATAAACATAAAAGATCATATAGGAAAAACAAATCTATAAAGGAATGTACTTGTTATAATTGTGGAAAATTAGGACATTTAGCTAGAGATTGTAAATTACCTAAAAACCCAAAAAATAAACAAATATCAAAAATAAATATAGAAAATACAACATATATGCAGATAGATTATATAGATTACAAATTAGAAAGTGAAGACAGTATATATGAAATTTTCGAGAATGAAACAGATAATGAAATAGATAGTGAATTAGACGAATTAAATGACTGAAGAAGATATACAAATAAAATAAATAACTGAAGAAGATATAAAAATAATAACAAAAGAAGAATATTTAAATGACGAAGGAACAGATCAAACAATAATATTTGATAATAATATATTTGATGAAATAAAAGGAAAAGAGTTAGACTTAAGTGTAGAAAAAATATTTAAAATACCAACAATAAAAAATATATTTACTAGAAAAAAGGAAGAATATTATGTAGTAAGCCAAAAAGAACATGTAATAGACCGTAGATATGCAAAAGGTAAAGCTAGTATACCATTAGTAACAAAAAGGTTAATTAATAAAGAAATAAACGATATAAAAAGTAGAGACCCAATAAAATATGTACACCTTGAAGGTACAGAGATATTAATAAAAGCATGTTTTAGAGAAGGAATAGATACACCAATAGAATTATATTTAGCAGATGATAGGATTATAAGAACTATAGAAAAAAGTATAATAACTGCAATTAAAGAAAATTTAATATACCAAAAATTTAAATTTATAATAAGTGTAAATTATTCAGTAGCAATAACAGATAAAAATATAGATAAATCATTAGTATTATATTGAAAAATATCAGAAATAGAACTAACCCCAGGAAGTAAAATATTTACAGCAAGATGTAAAAATCTATATGTATTAACAACAAAACATAAAATAACGGGAAAAAATAAAATTAATAAAATACAAATAGAAAGTTCTTTTGAACAATTCGTAAAAACAATTGATAATAATGATTATAGTTACAGAAATATAGACATAGAAGAAGATTTAGAAATAATAAATGATAGAATAAGTACAACAAAAAGAATAGCTTATGAAAAACCAGAATCATCAAGTTCATTAAAAAGAACAAGTTATGAAATAAGCTCAATAGTTAATTTAAACCAATATTACATAACAGGAACAATAAATGAAAAGGAATATTTAATACTCTTAAATACAGACAAGAAAAAAATTATATAGCAAAATATCTAGTAAAAAATGAAGAAATAAAATCTGATAATAATATATGCCCAGATCTACCAAGAAGCTTAATAAACACTAAACATATAGCAGGAAAAAAATAACAATAGTAGTTAGAAAAATAAAAATAGAATTTGAAATAAATAAAGAAATGCAAAAAAGCACACATAATATTAGGAATTAAATGGCTAGAACAAGTAAAACCATATAATATAGAGCATACACAATTATCTATAACATATAACAGAGAGAAATTATTCTTAAGAAGAGCTTCAACATGATATGAAAATATATGTATTAATGAAGATATTAGTAGAAGGGTATTATAGTAGATATTATACGCCTATGATAGATACAGGAGCAGAAGCTAATTTATGTAGATATAATTGTTTGGCAAAATGTAAATGGGATAAATTAAAAACACCAATAATAGTTAAAGGATTTAATAACGAAGGAAGCTTAATTACTTATAAAGCTAAGAATGTAAAAACACAAGTATGGGATAAAATATTAACAATAAAAGAAATCTATAATTATGAGCTAACATCAAAAGATATACTTTTAGGAATGCCGTTTTTAGATAAATTATACCCACATATAATAACTAGAACAGATTGATGGTTTACAACACCATGTAAACAGAAAGTAAGAGTACAAAGAGTTACTAATAAAATAAGAAAGAAAAATTGATTGGATAGAAGGATGTGAAAAAATTACACAAAAATTAGGAAATATAAAAAATACTGAAGATACAATAGAACTGGTCGTATTTTCAATAGATAAAAAGGAAATAACTATATTTTCAATAAATAAGATAGAAATAATTAAGAAAAAATTAAAACAATTATATAGTGAAGATCCATTAAAAGGATGAGAAAAACATAGAACCACTATAAAAATTGAATTAATAGATAAAAATAGCATAATAACCCAGAAACCATTAACATATAATTTTGATGATCTAAAAGAATTTAAAATGCATATAGAAGAATTATTAGAAAAACAATATATACAAAAAAGTAATAGTAAACATAATAGCCCAGCATTTATAGTAAATAAACATAGTGAACAAAAAAGAGGAAAAAGTAGGATGGTTATTGATTATAGAAATTTAAATGCAAAAACAATGATTTATAATTACCCAATACCAAACAAGATATTAAAAATAAGGCAAATACAAGGATATAATTATTTTAGTAAATTTGATTGTAAATCAGGATTTTACCATTTAAAGTTAGAAGAAGAATCTAAGAAATTAACTGCATTTACGGTACCACAAAGATTTTATGAATGGAATGTACTACTGTTCGGATATAAAAATGCACCAGGTAGATATCAACATTTTATGGATAGTTATTTTAAACAATTACCTAATTGTATAGTATACATAGATGATATACTATTATATACAAAAATTAAAGAAGAACATTTAAAATTATTAGAACAATTTACAGATATAATAGAAAAATCAGGAATAAGTTTAAGTGAGAAGAAAACAGAAATTATGAAAAATCAGATAGAATTTTTAGGAATACAAATAGATAAAAGTGGAGTCAAAATGCAATAATATATAGTCCAAAAAATAATAAATTCAGAAGAAGAATTAGATACAAAAAAGAAATTACAATCATTTTTAGGATTAGTAAACGAAGTAAGAGAGTATATTCCAAAATTAGCAGAAAACTTAAAACCATTACAGAAAAAATTAAAAAAGGATGTAGAATATAGATATAATGAAGAAGACAAAAAACAGGTACAGAAAATAAAATTACTTTGTAAAGAATTACCAAAATTATAATTTCCAGATGAAAATAAAGAATTTACATATATAGTAGAAGCTGATGCAAGTGAATATAGTTATGAAGGAGTACTCAAATATAGGTATGAAGAAGAAAAATTAGAACATCATTGTAGATATTATTCAGGAACGTTTAACGAAACAGAAATAAAATGGAAAATAAATAGAAAAGAATTATGTTCTTTATATAAATGTTTAATAGCATTTGAACCATATATCGTGTATAACAAGTTTATTGTTAGAACACATAATACACAGGTACAATGGTGGCTAACAAGAAAAATACAAAACTCAGTTACGACAAAGAAAATTCGGAGACTAGTATTAAATATACTGAATTTTACATTTACAATTGAAGTAATCAATACTAATAAAAATATCATTGCAGATTACTTATCAAGACAAAGCTACTCAAACTGATTTACCAATGGAAAAGGCTGATGCCAAAGATATCCAGACTGATTTATTGCTCCAAATGTTTAAACAAATGGAGTTATTACAAGAACGAGTTATTACACTAACTACTGAAGTTACAAATGTAAAAGTGCAAGTCGAGCACTATAAAAAATAAGATACTGTGCAGGAAGAGCACGTTAAAAAACTAGACCTAGAAGGTGACGATGAGAAACACCTTAAAACTCAAATTACTGACATAACTTCAATTACAGCTGCAGGTACATCTAAAGGGAAAAATATAGTCACTAAAAATAGACCTGAAATACCAAAGAAAAAGAATTATAACCTCGGCCAAATATTTTCAAAACCATATACACCAAATATACAAAATTTAGAAGCATTTGCACCTCCCCAGATACATACATATTCTGAATCACTTAACCAAGAAAAATAGATATACAACTATTCTTCTCGTAAATACATTGACAACATACACACCTTACAAACCTTTTTAAATACCAAACCTATTCAAAGTGAAGAGCTAGCCGCACAACAAAAAGGGTATATTACCCAGAAATGCCAAAATTACAATAAACTTATTGCCTTATCAGGTACAAGCCCAAATTTTATTAAATCATGTTACTATTATGGACTATTATCTACAATTTACACAACCCATGGAGAAGAGTTAGAAGGAATCCAAGAAATTCACAAAGAGTTTATGACTTACAAGAGAATTATCAACGGACAATTATTCTATATTCGATTTTATTCCGCACCACCAGAAATATTATTTGACGAAATTAAACAGACTATTAATGTGGTCAAAATGGGTATGATCAAAGTTTATATTATTCCGAAAGAAATATGTGAACAGACCGAGATACCAAAAACGCAGATACCAGCATTTTACCGCAACAAAAGAGTTATTGGAATAAGCAATATATTATCAGAATTACTTAATAATTATTCAAATAAAAAGCCAGTTTGAATATATAATTCAAGGAATTAAGCATTGATTTATTTAACTTGCAAAGAAGTTAGAGACCATGACATGGAAGAACTTAGAAAATGGGGATTAACACTCCTCAGACCAGAAGAACAACCATTAACGAGATCTATCAGTAAGAGAATTATTTCAGAAGAAGCTATGGATCAATTTTATGAAAAAATTGGCCAAAAATACAAAGACCACATATGCAGCAGATGTAGTGGCAAGCGTAACTTTATTTTAGATGTGATGCTACACTGACAAAAAATAGAGAAAATAACCAAAGCAGATATGGAAGAAAGAGATAAAAACAAAAGACATGTGAATAAAATAGCATAACTTTACTTTACATAAAGTTTATTGTATAAAGTTTGTAAAGGCTTTAGATAGAATAGGCTTTTTTGACTTTTCAAGCCAAAAACATTTATAAATTTTTATCTTATAGTTAGATATTAAAGTCTTTGTAAATACTTTCATGTAAAATATGTCAGAACTTTAATTAGGTTAGGTAGAAAAAGACTTTTCAAGTCTTTAGATTTTTTAGAAACGTGTAAAATTATGTAAAGTTTCTCATTATAAATAGAAGGCATCGGAGGCATGAGAAGAACAAGCCTTCATGCGTTGAAGCAAAAAATTCTCTCTTGTCTACAACAAATATTTTGCTTATTTATTTAAAAACAGGTATATTTCAATGGAAAAATCTATGTAGGAACAAAACTTAGGATTATCAAACTTACCAGAACAGGTATATTTA